>NC_086446.1:103396160-103558660 GCF_028390025.1 Pseudophryne corroboree
ACACGTCGGCATTTTGACATGTCGGTATTCTATGTCGGCATTTTGACCGTCGGGGTTATAACAGTCGGTATTGTGTCCATCGATCAATCAAATTCTACCCCTGAGAATTTCTGCTCCCTAGGATGGCCCCCTCCCGCCGTCAGCACACGTCACAGACGAGGCAAGAAAGATTGTACAGAACCCACAACCAGCAACAGGCAGTGAGGTGTCCCTCCAGGTACCCCACCAGCTGGAAACACGTGCCTCCGCGGCATCAACTATGCAGACCCCTTAACAGAGGCACCAGTAGCATCGGTCTCCATGGTGACCATGTTATGGTCGATAGTCATTAGGTCGACCACTATTGGTCATTGACATGGTCGACACATGAAAAGGTAGACATGAGTTTTTAAAAAAAAAAATATTTTGAGAAACTTTTCCATACTTTACGATCCACGTGGACTATGATTGGGAATGGTAATCTGTGCCGAGCACAGCGGTAGCAGAGCGAGGCACCTTGCCTGAAGCATGGCGAGCTAAGCGAGCCATGCGAGGGGACACGGTGCCCTAATTGGGGTTCCCCGTCACTTTACGCAGAAAACTACACCAAAAAAGTAAAAAAAACTGTCAAAGTCAGAAAAATATCACTATGCACACTGCCATATTTGCACCTCGTGCGAGCTCCCGTTGCGCGTGCAAGAGCTCTCCCGTGCGTGCGCATACTCACAGTCGCGTGCACCCGCAGGCGCACGATATGCGGATTTACGGTAGAGTTTGTATGCGTCTAGCGGGCGACTCAATCGATATATATTTTAACCATATAATGTATTTTGTAGATCATGGTCCCTTTGATAGATTCTGAAAGTTTAGTTAATATAGCATGTTCATGGACAAAGAGATCCCTCTTTGTTTGATACGAAGGGTCAGACATGGGTCATACAGTGGTGTTTAGTATCCATCGGAAGAGTATTTAATTAGCAATATTCCGGTGTTGGTTTGAAGCGGATTAATCGCTCGTGCGAATAGTTATGGACATAAGAAGTTTATGTCCATTTACTATTATTTGCACTTACTTATCCATGCGGCGGGAAACCTAGTTTCCCACCCACCTGAGCAGTTGGAAATTGTCACAGCCCACCTGTATGAATCAACCTATGACCTTTTGTTATAATGCGAAGACGAATTCCTGTGTCCAATGAACAATGAGATTGTAGGGACCATTGAATTGTATTGTGTGTGGGGCATAAATAGACAAGCCGACCTGATCCAGCTCACTCTCTTCAACGGTTCTCATCACTGATAATCGGGAGCTGGATATTCAGAAAGGCGCATGCGATCGTTCCCTTTGTGCGTAAGTTTTCTCCGCAATCATATTGTCTTTATTGTTATTGTGAGCCATATCTCTCTCTCTCTCTCTCTTCCTCTTTCTCTCTCATTTTCCCTTAAACGTAATTGTATTGTATTGTGTTTCCTGTATAGTTATCTGGTTAGTTAGTCTATGTTATATTGTAGTGTATGACTTGTATTGTATTATTCTTTTTCAAGTATAACATTCATATAAGGCGTTAGACCCTAAGCCCGGTATTGGTGTATTTCTTATAGTAAAACAAAATTTAGGAGTGATTAACACCCCAGCTCCTGGCGCAAATATAATTAGGTATGTAGTTAGTTTATTCGGTACACCAGCTGCACACACTAAAGGATTGGCAATATCCTCAAGAAAGCACAAGAAAAAAGAAAAAAACTAGTGTATTGCGCTTGGTGCACTGATAATCTAAATTTTGGTAAATGGATAAACAAATAAATAGCACTATTTATTTGTGTGTCTGTTTTACTTCAATTAACACACATGGAACTTGCTTTCATAAAAACCAACTAGAATATTTTAATATTTTAATAGCATTTTACATACATAGATCATAAATACCAATATTGGATATATTAAAAATCAATAAACTAAAACACACTGAAAGAATGCGTTTAAATTATCTAGAACACAGATTAAATAATAGTGTCCATAAGCGGGATTCTCCACATGTGGCGTATATTACCAATTACTATTACCTGAATCAACCCGCAGATTGTTGACACCTGAAGGATCCTTATCCGCCCGCCAGGACAGAGATCCTTACTGCACTAAGAACAGTGCTAGCGGCGGACGTTGTGGCTGCATGCCTTAAGGATATCCTCTTGGTAATATACGCCACATGTGGAGAATCCCGCTGTCCGGGTAAATATATTGCAAGTAATATTCCTCTACACTGGGACGCCAGTAGAAAGAGGATTAGAGATATTAGACACAAATCAGTAGGCTCCAGCAGCTGTTGTAAATTGATGAGGCATGCTTGTGTAGCACTCACACGATACATTGTTGCCGTCCACTTGTTACTACTTATGGACACTATCATTTAATCTGTGTTCTAGATAATTTAAACGCATTCTTTCAGTGTGTTTTAGTTTATTGATTTTTAATATATCCAATATTGGTATTTATGATCTATGTATGTAAAATGCTATTAAAATATTCTAGTTGGTTTTTATGAAAGCAAGTTCCATGTGTGTTAATTGAAGTAAAACAGACACACAAATAAATAGTGCTATTTATTGGTTTATCCATTTACCAAAATTTAGATTATCAGTGCACCAAGCGCAATACACTAGTATTTCTTATAGTGTTAAGTATTCTCAGAGCGTCGGTGACGCTCGAACAGCTTTTAAGTTAATAAGGTTACACTGTGTTGCATCTACACTCTATCACTACACTAAGGTTTTCCTGTATAATACATTGTTCATGGTTTACACATAAAGGTTTAACATTGTGAGCGTCAGCGCCGCTGGTGATCTCCTCGTGGTCCCGAGCGTCCGCTACGCTATAGCGAACCATTACGTTAGTCAACAGCCAATAGCGTGCCTGCCTGTGATCTCTTGGCCGTGAGCGAACGTGACGCTTGAGCGTCTCGACTACGGCTAAGCGATTGCTACGCAACGTGCGTACCCTTACGGTACTCCATACGTCAATAGAGTACAGTGTTCTTAGACCTCTTAAAGGGTTTTGAATAAGATAAATATTTAGCTTTATCAATTGGCGGCTCGTCCGTCCTTCACATATCTCTGCTAGGTAATTTCAGCAGACATTATCCATCAGCAAAGGGCGGGAGATCATATTCCTCGTAGTGCTGCCTGGATAAGCGTCTGCTTCACTTAGTAAAGGGTGCTGAGGGAATCCGGAACCGGAGGTAAGAACAACACGCTAGTGTCTTTTAAAACTGTTTATTTCTGTCTTGCGTACGCACACATGCATATCTGCATTTCTTTTTCATTCGTGTATTTTCATATATCACTCTCCTGTTTGCCATTTTATAATTGATAAACGTGCTAAGAGAGATTTGTCGCTATTTCATAGTTAAAGTGTAAAAGTAATACATTAAGGGATAAATTGCAAAGCACGCACACAGCTTTGCCTAAGATACAAGGAGAGACTTGTGTGGTGTTCGGTAGATGATCGAGGATCATCTACATTGATAAACGTGTAAATTGTGTTACGGTGGATATTTGCTTTGTGTACACGTGTCTCTAACAAAGGGCTAAGACTCGCGTACGCAACTCAAAGGCCGACGCACGCAGCGTATATTACGCAACGGAACGTCCGGGTACGCCCACGTAACTCAAATCACACGCTAGTGTTATTTTAACAGGCGAAAAGGTGGCAACGCGATAAATAGCGCAAATCGATTTTAGTGTCCGAAATTTAGACTAACAGATCCTTCTCCAAATTTACAACACATCTGGTCTAAAGGAAAGAAAATTTCTGCGCAGAAATAGAAATAAAAGTGTACATGTGGTGAGTGAGTGTTTGCAATTATATAAGTTCTACAATTTTTGAGGTTGAACCACAAGAAGTCGAGTTCTCGTGAGGTACATGCATGTAAGTGACGTACATGGTCGCTAGGGAGGCATCCCTTGTTAAACATAAAATTTGAGCATTAGAGTGTAGCAGACCAGGAGGTCACACTGTAACAGCAGACTAGTGTTCACTCTAGCCTTCTTTCGCGGGGCGCTGCGCCCTGCCCCTTTTCTAAGTGTCAGAATGCGCCCTGCCCGTTTGTGCCCGCCCTGCCGCCCTGCTGATTACTAAAGGACTGCCGCGCCGGGCCGCACTGAAACTCCTCTCTCCGCACTGCCACTCCTCTCGCATCGCTGTCAGCGCCGTCACTCCTCCCGCTACGCTGCCACTGCTCCCGCCATGCTGCCACGCCTCCCTGCCGCTGCCTCAGGCTTGTCGCGCTAATGCGCTCACAGCACTCGGGTCTCGGCAATACTGTAGGCTGCTGGTGAGATGAGGAGGGCTGGGTTTGCCTCTCCTGCAGAGGCAAACCCAGCCCTCCTCTGTGCACATGACCCAATAAAAGAGGATGCCGGGTAGGATCAGTGTGGCGGGCATTTTCTTCCATCTCCGCGGTGTGTGACGGGGGACCAGCGCGATCACTCCTGCAGCATCAGCCCCCAGTAAGTTGAATTGACACACAAACATCATCTAAGACTAGTGCTGCCACACTAAGCTATTTATCCTACTGTATATGGGTCGCCTGGTGCCCCTTTAGTTTTAATCTGGCAGCATTCAACTAATCTTATAGTTTAATGAACTATATAAACCCTATTGTGACACTTCAGAAATAAACTGGCAGCACATGAATGTTATATAAACCAACCTGGGGCACCTTCGCTTCAATCTGACAGCACATTTAAAATACGATGTGCGCTAGTTTATTTCTGAAGTGTCTCAATCAGGTTTATATAGCAACACGTGCTGCCAATTTCACTCTGAAGTGTATCAATAGGGTTTATATAGCAATATGTGCTGCAGGTTTTTTTTAAGTGTCTCAATAGGGTTTATATAGCAACACGTGCTGGCAGTTTTTTTTCTGAAGTGTCTCAATAGGGTTTATATAGAAACATGTGCTGCCAGTTTAACTCTGAAGTGTCTCAATAGGATTTATATAGTTTAATAAACTATATAAACCCTATTGAGACACTTCAGAAATAAACTGGCAGCACATTAATGATATATAAACCATTCTGGGACACCTTCACTTCAATCTGACGGCACATTTAAACTTAAAATGTGCTGTCAGATTGAAGCGAAGGTGTCCCAGGATGGTTTATAAGCTACAATGTGCTGCAAGTTTAAGACACCTGCATACATATTACAGTATGTACACCATTTTGCCCTTCTAAATTAAAATGTGCCCTCCCCGAATCAAAAATGTGCCCTCCCCGAATCAAAAATGTGCCCTCCCCGAATCAAAAATGTGCCCTCCCCAAGGTCAGCACCCTGCCCTAAAAAAATCCTAGAGTGAACACTAGCAGACTAAGAAGTCCGCTATAGAGACAAGTAGCACAACACCAGGAAGGGTTGGTGCGGAACCCATATAGGCCATAAAGCTCTGGCTGAAGGAATTCGCAGCCGTAATTTTCGATTCCACTGGTCGCTCCGCACATAAGATTAGTTGCTTATGTGCAGAACGATTGTACCGCACGTAATTGTGTGCATTAGTTAGTAATCTGACCCAGTGCCATTTGTGTACGAAAGGGGTCATAAACGCTATTTGTACATTCTAACGTGATTTGTGTAATTTTTTTTTATTTTAAGGGAGGTTCGCCAGTCACTTGGGAACTATCCAGCAACCAATAGTTACTGGAAAGAGTAAGTGCTCTGCGGATCACCCTCACATGTTCCAGTAAATAGCGGTTCAGGTCGCAGGGGCCCTGGGTCGAGTACGCCAGCACTAGGACAGTGTGTAGGTCGTATTGGTCGGCGTGGGCGAGTGAGTGGGGTACTCGGTAAACCGCCACCGTCAGCCTATCTTGAACATTTTGGTTTTGTAAGGGTTCGCTGAAGAAAGCAACACCTACAGGTATGGGGGCCAATTGTTCAGGTAGGGGGCGATCAACCTCGGTTCGGGTTGATTCAGTGAACCGACCAATCGGGTCGGCAAGGTACGTAATGTGTGAAAAATACGGTTCACACACAGAAGTTTTATGTGATGAATGGGAAAGAATGACGGTACATGACGGGGAGAAGTTCCCAAGAGTAGGCAGCTTTAGCCCAGAAGTGTTACAAAATCTAAGGAGGAGGATATGTCTCATTAAATCAACAAAGAGACGGATCAAACATTATGATTATTTGCAGTTATGGCAACAGGAGGGTGAAATACAGAGAGGATTGGCTCAGGCGGCGGGATCTAACCCTATCAAGAAACTGATAGCCACGGCCCCGCCGCCACCATACATATCAGGAGAGAAATTGGTTGCGGAGAATGACGCACTAGGGTGTAACAAACAAACACTTAGCAACTGTGTAAATGTTAATAAGTTAACCAATGCAAGTATTAACCCGTGCAAGTTGTACCCTGTTTTGAACTTTCCCCAGGAGTGTGATCAAGAGGACGAATCGGCAACAATATCGGCGCTCTCTCTAGCAGCCACCATATCAGAAACTACAGTAGGCACGGCCCAACCCTTAAGATTAGTAACAAAGGCCCCTAGCGGAGGGACAGGTGAGGTCGTATCTACGGGTAAGTACGGCACCATACACTATGCTGAAACCATTTCACCACAGGCTGTAGAATCTACACAGAATGATGTTGCTAGACTAAATCCTGTTAGGGTAATAGCAGTGCCAAATGGAAAAACTGACACCACAGGAGTCACTCCTATCAGGAACATTGCCATGTACAGCCCATTTTCCCGAATGGAATTAAGAACCATAGTGACTGAATTCCCTGACCCTAGGAAAGACTTAGTTGCTAGCCAGAAATACATCAGAGACCTAGGGAACACTTTAGAGCCCAATAACAAAGACTGGCAGGTATTGCTGAGGGCTTGTTTACCCTCCAATGTCGACTCAGCTCAATTTTTAGCTGACTGTGGATTGGATCAGGATGTACCTCTTACAGATGTGTACAACAAAGACAACGTAAAAAGAATACATTTACAGTTAAAGGAGTATTTTCCAGCTGTAGTTAAATGGAACAAGATTTTCTCCATTAAACAAAAGGAGTCAGAAACAGCTGCAGAGTATTTTCACAGGGCATTATTAGAGATGGCTAAATACACAGGCATAGAGGACATTAAAACCAACATAAACCATAGAGAAGTAGCAGTATCTGTGTTAATGGATGGTTTGAAAGAAGCATTAAAAACAAGGGTACAGACCACGCAACCATGTTGGCGAGGTCTGTCGGTGGCTACTTTGAGAGAGGCAGCTATTGATCACGATCGGAATATCACCAGACACAGGGAATCACAAGGTGATAAATTAATGGCCGTAAGTATACAGGCCCTGACCACAAGGCAGCCTTTGTATAAATCACCAAACCCTGTGGGTAAGTCAAATGTGGTAACTTGTTATTCTTGTCATAGACAGGGACACATGGCACGAGACTGTAGAGTGAAAAATTCACAGAAATCATACCAACCCCCTAGACCACGACATGACACACGAAATTGGGATCAGGGTCCACAAAGACGGAGTTATGAGCCACATGCAGGGGAAACAAAAAGATACCCCCCGAACAGAGACTGGCAAGCCTCTGCTAGTTCCCAGTTAACTCCTTCACAAGTAGTTGCTGCCAGCGGGATTCAGGGAGGTCACCATACCCAATAGGGGTGTGGCCATACCTGTAATCTGCAGCCAGTAAAATTGATTGCAAGTCTTGGAAGTGAACCCGAAATTGCAATTAATGTAGCTGGTAAATCATTAAACTTTCTTGTAGATACGGGGGCGGCCAAATCAGTGATAAATTCGACAGTGGGCATGAGAACCACTGGTAAGACAATTCCAGCCATGGGAGTAACGGGAGTAGTCCAGCATTACCCTGTTAGCAAACCAGCCGAGATTACAATAGGGCCTTTACATACCAAGCATTCCTTTTTGCTGGCTGCATCGGCACCGACTAATCTCCAGGGAAGAGACTTATTGTGTAAAATGGGGTGCGTCATTTATTGTACTCCTGAAGGTGTATTCTTGGACATACCTGAGAATCACGCTCAGGAAGTGCGAGACATGTTAGACTCCCCATCAAAATTAATGTCACATACCATTATGACAAATAGGACTCCCTCCCAAGTAGAAGAAATGACATCCCAGATACCAGAGTCACTTTGGACTAAAGATGGACAAGACACTGGATTAATGGCAAACGTAGCTCCAGTAGTTGTGCAAGTAAAAGATGGTAGGATAGCTCCAAAAATCCCACAATACCCTCTGAAGCCAGAGGTGGAGTTAGGAGTGTACCCAGTAATAGAGCGCTTGCTACAACAGGGCATTCTGGTAAGAACATCCAGCACTGCCAATAGTCCCATCTTCCCTGTGAAAAAGAGTGGGGGGAGGGGTTACCGGCTAGTGCAGGATCTAAGGGGGATTAACAAAATAGTTGAGAGTCAGTTCCCCGTAGTGCCAAATCCAGCTGTCATCCTTATGCAAATCCCTCCCACTGCGAAATTTTTCACTGTTATTGACCTCTGCTCCGCTTTCTTTTCGGTACCTCTGCACCCTGACAGCCAATATTTGTTTGCATTTACATACAGAGGAGTCCAATACACCTGGACTCGATTACCACAAGGTTTCATAGACAGTCCAAGTATATTTTCCCAGGCTTTGCATGATTGTTTACAGTCTTTCCAACCAGAGAATGGATCAATATTGATACAGTACGTGGATGATTTACTACTGTGTTCAGATTCATTGGAAGCGTCCCTAAAGGATACGAAACAGCTCCTGTTTCATCTTTCAGACACAGGACACAAGGTTTCCAAAGACAAGTTGCAATTATGCCAAACTAAAGTAAAATACTTGGGACACTGTCTAACACAAGGACTGAGACACCTGACCGCTGATAGAATTCAAGCAATTAGAGACATGACTCTGCCTCAAACCCAGCAACAGATCAGAACGTTTTTAGGAATGTGTGGGTATTGCCGTAACTGGATCCCAGGATTTTCCATTCTGGCATTACCTTTGCAGGAGATGGTCTCCTCAAACAAACCTGATCGGATTTCGCATACAGACGAGTCCGAAATGGCATTTGAGAGACTTAAACAGTGCCTAACGCAGGCGCCAGCATTAGGTATGCCAGACTATGGGAAACCCTTTGAGCTGTACGGAACAGAAAGTGCTGGTTGCGCGGCAGGCGTCCTAACCTAAAAGCATGGTGATGCCAGCAGGCCGGTAGCATACTACAGCGCTCAGCTAGATACAGTAGCGCGATCCCTCCCCACATGCTTGCGAAGCGTTGCTGCGATAGCATTGCTAGTAACGAAAAGCGAAGATGTAGTGCTAGGTCACAACCTCACAATTCATACACCACATGCAGTGTGTCAGCCTTGTTAAATTCTGCCCAAACCAGGCACGTCTCATCAGCGCGGTTTACAAGATGGGAATTGGCACTAATGGCCCCCGTAAACATCACCATAAGGAGATGCAGTGCATTAAATCCTGCAACATATCTCCCAGGTGTGCCTGGACAGGCACAAAGGGTGGAGAATGAGAGTGGTGGGGAAGGAGGATTTAATACAAAGGATGACATGCATGATTGTATGGAATATTTGACCCAAAATTTTACCGCAAGGCCTGACATCAGTGACAACCCACTGGAAGATGTAGATCTTACCTTCTACACGGATGGTAGTTGTCACAGACAGTCGGACTCGGGAGACTTGTGTACTGGATACGCAGTCGTAGACGACCAAGGCACCATAGAAGCTGAACCGCTAGGCCCACCTCACTCAGCCCAGGTTGCTGAACTGGTCGCCCTAACCAGAGCATGTGAATTGGCTAAGGGCAAGTCAGCCAATATCTACACCGACTCTAGATACGCCTTCGGGGTAGTCCATGATTTTGGAGCCCTATGGCGCCTCAGAAACTTCATGACGGCAGCTGGTACACCGGTAGCGCATGCAGCTCACATCAAAAGGCTTCTAACAGCGATACAGGAACCCGACAGAGTGGCTGTTATCAAGTGTAAAGCACACACATATAGCCAGGACCCAGTATCACTTGGTAACAGCCGAGCAGACGAAGCTGCTAAGTTAGCAGCTGGTACACCCAGACAGACAGACACCACACAATTGATGGTATTTAATACCATCAACACACAGAAGTTGTGTGAAATGCAAAATTTGTGTTCCACACAGGAAAAGGCAGTCTGGAAGGCAAAGGGGTATGGCCAGGAGTCCTCAGGACTCTGGACGGATGGACAAGGTAAACCAGTGGCCCCCAGAGCATATCTTCCATGTTTAGCTGAGGCAGCACACGGGCTGACTCATCTGGGCAAGGAGGGAATGTGCAAGTTGGTAAGAGCATATTGGTGCGCCCCAGGATTTTCATCTCATGCGAGTAAGAGAGCAATGTCATGCCTTACCTGCTTGAGAAAGAATATCGGAAAGGCAATACCAACAGAACCATCTCATATCCCACCTACAGGCGGCCCTTTTCAGGTAATACAGATTGACTTTATTCAATTACCCCCTTGTCGAAATTTGAAATATGTACTTGTTTGTATAGATGTATTCTCAAATTGGGTCGAAGCATTTCCTGCGGCCACAAACACCGCTATGTTTACTGCTAAGAAAATTGTGCAGGAATTTGTATGTAGATATGGTATCCCTAGAATAATTGAAAGTGATAGGGGTACCCATTTTACAGGTGATGTCTTTCAAGGAATGTGTAAGTTGATGGGAATTGATAGCAAGCTGCACACTCCATACCGTCCCCAGGCGAGAGTGCGAAGGTGGAAAGAGTGAACAGCACTATTAAAAATAAACTGAGCAAAGTTATGGCAGAGACAGGATTGACATGGCCAGAAGCTAGACCCATTGTACTATACAGCATCAGAACCACTCCCAGGTCCCCTCTTAATCTGTCTCCCTTTGAGATCTTATTTGGTCGACAACCGCATGTTATGATTAACCCTCAGGATGATTTGAAGTGTAACAATGAAGTGACTGTAAAGTACCTGGTTAATATGAGTAAACAGCTGAGGAATCAAAATGATAATTTGAAGTTAGTGATTCCTGATTTACCAGATAGTAATTGTCATGACATTGAACCTGGGGATTATGTAATGATACGGAATTTTCTACGCTCAGGTTGCCTTATTGACAGATGGGAAGGACCATACCAAGTCTTATTGACTAGCACTACAGCATTGAAGGTTGCCGAGAGAGAGACTTGGGTTCATTCGTCCCACTGTAAAAGGTTGCTGATCCAGAGAGGTCCCGTGATAAGGAACAGACGGTAGAGGAAGTTGTATCACTGGAGTGCCTGTTCCAGGAGGACTGAGGCGGCACTTGAGCATTGAAGATCACAAGATCAAAAGCAGTTGTCGATTCCCTGTTCCCTTTTATTGTTTTTCTCCACTTCCCATCCCCTCTCCCTCAACTATTTTTTTCCTCCTTCTCATTCTTCTCCGTTTCCTCCTATAAGATGGACTTGCCCCAAGAGACTGTGATCCGGATTTTCCTGTTGACCATGATGTTGACCAGAGCAGTCTGTTCCGGCGAGAGTACCATGGAGGTCGAGAGAGGTTCTGGAATGGGTTCTGATGACAAAGATGGAGGCGTAGTTTTCCAAGAACAACTTAACCAACAAGTAAAGGCGAGTATCAGAAAACGATCCGATAGCATTGACAATAGAAGGAATTGTGAAGGATTGTTAGCTGAAGAAAACTGTATCTGTAGGCTCTGTGACAATGTAGTTGAGGATGGGTGCATC
The DNA here is from genome assembly GCF_028390025.1 of Pseudophryne corroboree. Taxonomy (NCBI): domain Eukaryota; kingdom Metazoa; phylum Chordata; class Amphibia; order Anura; family Myobatrachidae; genus Pseudophryne; species Pseudophryne corroboree. Next base: position 103,407,913 of record NC_086446.1, read on the forward strand.
AAGAAATGCCAATCCAGTTTTAATATCCACATGGACCGGCATCCATTGAGTGACTATCACTCCTTAGTGGGTAGTGTGTTAAATCAAACAGATTGTTGGGTATGCTCTCAAGTACCTCAAGGTCATAGCAAATCAGGACTAGTACCATTCCCTTTAACGGTAGGAGAGGTACTTGAGCTAAAGGGTGGGAGACTGGTGGACAGGAGGTTTAATATCTCCAGTCCTCCTAGTTTGAAGCTCCACCAATATCATGTGGATAGATCCCTAATATGTTTTAACATTACCAATCCCCGAAAGCCGGGAAATTGGGAAGTGTCATGGAGTAACCAAACCATGACCTTTTCATATAGAGCAGATAGAATGCCTACAGATACAGAGCTTATACGCCACATAGCCAGTAGAGAAAAATCTTTCCGATATAGGTATACCCTAGGAAGTAGGATTACGAGAGTTGGAGAGGTATCACCAGGATACTGTGCACATATCGTACAAACGGATACGTGTACTAGACAGATGGGAGAATTAGGGGTAGGAGATTTCACATGGAGGATGTGTAATATGGTTATGTCCTACTCCGTCCCATATGTTCTCCCCGATGATGCATATTTCATATGCGGGAGGAAGGCGTATAAGTGGCTTGCCCCAAACTCTGAAGGATTGTGTTATATTGGAAAAGTACTGCCTGAAGTAATGACTGTATCACATGCCAAAATGAAAGATATACACCGTGGTGCCCAAGCTCCTTATACTCACACCCATTACGAGCACGTAGTTAAAAGGCAACTGACAGAAAGGACAGAGCATTCGGCCTCTGACATGATCCATGAATCCACCGGGATTCAGGTCCTACTTGCGTTAGATTTCACTCGCACCGCTAGAGGAGTGCTGAACTATAGATACATATCTGCGCTTGCAAATTTGTTAGACAATATCACAGAAATGTATGATGACACTTTTAGGTATACTGGAAGAGAGCTTCAAGCTTATAAAACAGAACTGGTTCAGCATAGAATGGTTCTTAATTATCTCACAGCAGTGACAGGTGGATATTGTGTCACACTGGCAACGCAGTACGGCGTGAAATGCTGCACATATATTACGAATAGTACAGAGGATCCGGTCGAGGTCATAGACCAAAAGATGGACGACATTCTCCAATTAAAGTGGGGATTTCGCAGGAGACACAATCTCACCCTTGCTGCTGTGGCAGTGTTCGCAAATACGCGCTATAGCGCGTATTTTACCCTGATCTGTGCTCCGGGGACTCACTTTTCTAAACTGTGTGAGTCCCCTGGGACGCGCTCCGCTGAAGCTGGTCATCTTGTTTAAGTTCTCTTGTGGCAGCGCAGCGCGGCCCCCCCCCCTTCCCCCCTGACAGAGTGTGAGGACGGCTTCCCACACCCCCCCCCCCCTCCCCCCGATCACCTGCTGCAGCAGCTTCAAGGGGGGCCGGACAGACAGTGAGGACGCCCCCCCCCCCCTTCCCGCCGATCACCCAGTGCAGCTTCACGGGAGCCGGACAGAGTGAGGACGCGCCCCCCCCGCCGATCACCCGCTGCAGCTTCACGGGAGCCGGACAGAGAGCAAGGACGGCTCTGCGGCGCTACACACTGTGCTGCGGGGAAATTGAACGCCGGAGACCGCGAAAGGGTGAGCTGGACTTACGGTGGCGGCTGGGGGGCTGCTCATATCGGTGGGATAGCGGAGATGGGGGCTGCATGGCGCCGGCAAACATGTATTAAATGCAACATTTTTGTGGTATGGAGTGGGAGTGAGGCGAGAGGGTGACAGTGCTGCTGGTCTCTGCAGCATACAGGACCCTTGATACAACCAATGGATTTGAGTCATGCTGCCTGTAATTTATGTGCTGACTGATCAACTTCAGTGACACTCACTGTTCTGGCTGCCTTTGTTGGTTGCTGTTGGTTACTGCTGGTTGCCGCTGGTTACTGTAAAGGCAGCCAGCACAGTTAGTGTCACTGAAGTTGATCAGTCAGCACATAAATTACAGGTAGCATGACTCAAATCCATTGGTTGTACCAAGTGTCCAAAGTCATCAGGTCAGGATGTTGGCATTTAGTATATCGACACCAGCATCCCGATCGCAGCAAAGCTGACAAGAGTGACGAGTGCAGAGGGTACCCTAACCTCCCACCCCTAACCCTCCATTTCCCGCAGCCTAAACCTAACCCACCCCCTTAAGGCCCGTACACACTGGTCGATGTATCGGCCGTTCTCATGAACGGCCGAAACATCGCGGGACCGTCGGCCAGTGTGTACGGGCGATACGTCTGTGAACTCAGTCGTTCACAGACGTATCGCATCGGCCCCGCAGCACAGCCGACAGCCAATATATCTAACGATATATTGGCGCGTCGCTGTGTGTGTACGGGGCGGTCGTCCGGCCGCCCGTACACATGCTGCGGCGGCCGGCGGTGATTGACAGGTGAACTGGGCGGGCGCAAGCGCCCGCCTGCCCAATTCATGACGTCAGTCCCCCGACGGATCGGGCAGTGTGTATGCACAGCACACTGCCCGATCCGTACATAGATATATCTGCAGATCAATTGATCTGCAGATATATCTAATAGTGTGTACCCACCTTTAGTGCCTAACACTTATACCCCCTCTCTGCAGCCTAACCCTAACCTCCCCAACACCATATCCTAACCCCCCACCCGCAAGCTAAACCAGTGTCTGCAGTGCATACTTCCCTTCAGGATCCTGACTGTCAGGATATCGTTGCCGGATGCTGATCTCCTCGGGATGCCAGCGTTGGCATTGTGGTGGCTGTCAGGATTCCGGCATCGGAATTACGGCTGCTGGGATCCCAACAGCCAGGATCCTGAATGCATACTTTTGATATGATAACAGCCCAGCAGCACTGCCACCCTCCCTCCCCCACAACACTTTTGTAGTGTCTAAATCCAGTCTGGGGCTCCTATTATAGCGGCACCATAAAGCCATTCACCATAAAGCCATTACATACAGAAAATGTATTATTTAATAATGTTGTCCTGTTTTTTAATCATATAATTAAGTGCTCTGCCTGGCGCAATGTGAATAACGTGCTCTGCCTGGCGCAATGTGAATAACGTGCTCTGCCTGGCGCAAGGTGTATAAAGTGCTCTGCCTGGCGCAATGTGAATAACGTGCTCTGCCTGGCGCAATGTGAATAACGTGCTCTGCCTGGCGCAATGTGAATAACGTGCTCTGCCTGGCACAATGTGAATAACGTGCTCTACCTGGTGCAATGTGTGGCGCAATATGTATAACGTGCTCTACCTGGTGCAATGTGTTCCGCAATGTGTATAACGTGCTCTACCTGGTGCAATGTGTATAACGTGTATACTGTGTGGAATAATGTGAATTGGTACTATTATGTGACCACGCCCCTTCCCCACGAAGCTACGCCCCTAAAAAATTCCAGCGCGCCTTCGGCGCGCACTGCCGCACTTTTCTGTATCGGTGCAGGAGAACCGATTCTCTTTCTGCCACAAGGTCACCAAAATGTCTAATTACATCTAAAGTGCGGGGTGTCCTGTATGCTACACAGCCCAGCAGCATAGTCACCCCATCCTCCCCCTTGCACCCCTTTTATAGTATCCAAATCAAGTTTGTGTTTTTAGATTTGAATCATTAATAAGACTAATTAAAACCTTCATTCCGATGGGACCCAGAAAAGGACAGGTAGGACCCCAATTTTTAAAAGTGAGGGGTCCCTGGGACCCACTTTTTTTTGGTCTCAGCGCGATCACTGTGTGGGTAATGAGCTGACTGGTTGGGTGTCATGGTTGAACCCGCGAAATTGGTTCTCTGGTTTAGGAGAATGGGCTCAAGGAGTCATAATGGATGTAGGGAAGTTTCTCCTATGTATCTTGGGTGTTGTCATATCGATTGGCTTGATATTTAGATGCGGTCAGGCTTTAATGAAGTGCAAACGTAGTACCAGGGTAATGAGTCTAAGGAGTGAGGAAATTGTAATTCCAATGGATGTGATTTATGACCCAACGGTAGAGACAATGATGTGATGAAAATGCGATTATACGGTCCGTTTCTTTCACCTGTTTTTCCGTTTTCTCCAAGGTAAAAAGACCCACTTGGACAAGGAATTTGATGATCCTGTATACAAACAACTGATGGATTAAAGAAGAAGTTTTGACAACCTTATACACAGATATTTGATGAACTATGCCATAGACCCCCAGTTTCCCTAGAAATTTTAAAATTACGCTAGCCCAACACCTTTGTAAGTCTATGGACATTGACAAAGCTTTTGCCCACACCTTTTTGGCAAAAGCCCAAAGAAGACTGCATTCAACAGACACCGAACAAGACTTCAACCGACAAATGTTCATTAACCTGACATAGAATACCACTGCATTTACCATAATTGTTCTTTATCTTCATCTCTACAACCTTCAGGTAATGACACACATAGTCGATAGGGAATACAGGCACAGATATCAGCAATCACATATCCCCCCATTCATGTATCAACTAAAATGTGCTCCCCCATTTTGTTGCAACCAAAATCCGAAAAGAGCTCGGTAAAGTTTGACAGCCCATCCACAGACCCGCACCGCGGGATAAGAAGGAATCTGAATGTATACTTCGCAATACCTCGAAGCTTGATCTAAAACACGTACGGCACGATGATACATGACCCCCCAAACATGGATTCATACACACATGCTACTGCTATCTCACTAGGTCATACCCTTTTCACACCTTCTTCTCTCCTCCCTTACCCAATCATGGAAATGTATTTACACTTGACATATATTTTTCTCGTTTTGAAATGTTTTAGGAAGTGGCAGTTATTGTTGACTGCCAAAGGGTGGACTGTCAAAGTCAGAAAAATATCACTATGCACACTGCAATATTTGCACCTCATGCGAGCTCCCGCTGCGCGTGCAAGAGCTCTCCCGTGCGTGCGCATACTCGCAGTCGCGTGCACCCGCAGGCGCACGATATGCGGATTTACGGTAGAGTTTGTATGCGTCTAGCGGGCGACTCAATCGATATATATTTTAACCATATAATGTATTTTGTAGATCATGGTCCCTTTGATAGATTCTGAAAGTTTAGTTAATATAGCATGTTCATGGACAAAGAGATCCCTCTTTGTTTGATACGAAGGGTCAGACATGGGTCATACAGTGGTGTTTAGTATCCATCGGAAGAGTATTTAATTAGCAATATTCCGGTGTTGGTTTGAAGCGGATTAATCGCTCGTGCGAATAGTTATGGACATAAGAAGTTTATGTCCATTTACTATTATTTGCACTTACTTATCCATGCGGCGGGAAACCTAGTTTCCCACCCACCTGAGCAGTTGGAAATGGTCTCAGCCCACCTGTATGAATCAACCTATGACCTTTTGTTATAATGCGAAGACGAATTCCTGTGTCCAATGAACAATGAGATTGTAGGGACCATTGAATTGTATTGTGTGTGGGGCATAAATAGACAAGCCGACCTGATCCAGCTCACTCTCTTCAACGGTTCTCATCACTGATAATCGGGAGCTGGATATTCAGAAAGGCGCATGCGATCGTTCCCTTTGTGCGTAAGTTTTCTCCGCAATCATATTGTCTTTATTGTTATTGTGAGCCATATCTCTCTCTCTCTCTCTCTCTCTTCCTCTTTCTCTCTCATTTTCCCTTAAACGTAATTGTATTGTATTGTATTTCCTGTATAGTTATCTGGTTAGTTAGTCTATGTTATATTGTAGTGTATGACTTGTATTGTATTATTCTTTTTCAAGTATAACATTCATATAAGGCGTTAGACCCTAAGCCCGGTATTGGTGTATTTCTTATAGTGTTAAGTATTCTCAGAGCGTCGGTGACGCTCGAACAGCTTTTAAGTTAATAAGGTTACACTGTGTTGCATCTACACTCTATCACTACACTAAGGTTTTCCTGTATAATACATTGTTCATGGTTTACACATAAAGGTTTAACATTGTGAGCGTCAGCGCCGCTGGTGATCTCCTCGTGGTCCCGAGCGTCCGCTACGCTATAGCGAACCATTACGTTAGTCAACAGCCAATAGCGTGCCTGCCTGTGATCTCTTGGCCGTGAGCGAACGTGACGCTTGAGCGTCTCGACTACGGCTAAGCGATTGCTACGCAACGTGCGTACCCTTACGGTACTCCATACGTCAATAGAGTACAGTGTTCTTAGACCTCTTAAAGGGTTTTGAATAAGATAAATATTAAGCTTTATCAAAACTCACGTCGACCATTTCATGTGTCGAACATTTCATGTGTCGACCATTTGTCCATGTCGACCAATAGTGGTCGACCTAATGACTGTCGACCATAACATGGTTGACCATTCATACCGGAACCAGTCTCCATTGCCCTGGATATTTGGCTATTTCAGAACTTAGAACTGTCTTCTTTTCTCAATTAGCGCTAAATCAAGAAATTAAGGAAAGTAGTGCTAGATGAACAAAGAAAGCTCTTGGGTAAACATGACGTACCTGTATCTGGCATTTTAGCAATAGGAAAACGAGTTTTATGGTAAGAACTTACCCTTGTTAAAAAACTCTTTCTGTGAGGTACACTGGGCTCCACAAGTCTGGACAATGGCGTGTAGAGTAGGATCTTGATCCGAGGCACCAACAGGCTCAAAGCTTTGACTGTTCCCAGAATGCACAGCGCCACCTCCTCTATAACCCCGCCTCCCAGCACAGGAGCTAATTTTAGTTAACCAGCCCAATGCTGTAGCAGTAAAAGAGACGACAACGGTTAGTAGCCACATACACTACACTCTCACGACAAGAGAAGTGTCAGCGGCTAATGCCATACCAACCCAAAGAAGCTAAGTGCGTCAGGGTGGGCGCCTTGTGGAGCCCAGTGTACCTCGCAGAAAGAGTTTTAACAAGGGTAAGTTCGTACCATAAAACTCGTTTTCTGCTGTGGGGTACACTGGGCTCCACAAGTCTGGACAATGGGGATGTCCTAAAGCAGTTCCTTATGGGAGGGGACGCACTGTAGCGGGCACAAGAACCCGGCATCCAAAGGAAGCATCCTGGGAAGCGGCAGTATCGAAGGCATAGAACCTTATGATAGAATGAAAATAGAGGCGCTCATGAAAAACACACACCAAAATATCACAGGTTCAGTATCAGCCAAGGAATAAATCAAAAAATATAAAATATATATATTTATTAATAGTGATATAAAAATACTATTTCATAATGGATAATTCACAATTAATGTTCCTTATGATTTTAGCATGATATATAAGATACAGAAGTTTAAAAATTACATGAATTATCTAAATCTTAATAGTGTGTTAATATACTTGAGAAATCACTGAACTGTACGATTCAAAAAATATGTATCAGAATGTTGCAGTCTCTTTTAGAAACACTGTTGCCACAGCTGCTAAACGTGATTCATGAATGTGTCACATTGACTGCACGTATTATTGATAGTCAGCATAGATTATTGTGTGAAATACCTCTCCACAAGGGCTGGTGAACCCGAGCGTCCCCGGGTGAGTCCAAAAGTTGCCCAGTAGATAAAGAAGCTGGAGGGTACGTAGGATATCTGAATCTGTCGGCCGGCTGCACGGTTTGTTTGATTACCCTGCTTGTTCCACCTTGCAAGTGCTGTGCAGGTAATTGTGAGCGGCAGATATATAGCTGCTGGATCGGGTGGTATCTTAAGCCCGAGTGTATGTGTGCGTTCCTTCCAAGCTACCTGGACGTGCACCGTCCGCCGGTAGAGACCGAGGTGGAAACGCTGGAAATGATTGCCGTAACCGTGCGGCGTCTGCAGCTGATCGTGTGGCCACGTGGAAAGCCGTCCGCGGCTGCTGTTGGTGAGGCCGGATGAAATGGCTGTGGCCTGAATGCGTCCTGGATACAGGTGTTCAGTGATTTACAAAAAGGGGAGGACCACGTAGCCGCCTTGCACAATTGGTCAAGGGTCGCACCACGTTGGGCCGCCCAAGAAGGTCCAACAGACAGAGTAGAATGGGCCGTAATTTGAACAGGAGCTGACAGACCAGCCTTCACATAAGCATGCGCAATCACCATTCTAATCCACCTGGCCAGAGTCTGCTTGTGAGCAGGCCAGCCCCGTTTGTGAAATCCAAACAATACAAAGCGAGAATCAGATTTTCGAATAGAAGCAGTTCTCTTCACATAGATACGGAGAGCCCGTACCACATCCAAAGACCGCTCTTTGGGAGACAAATCAGGAGAGACAAAAGCTGGAACCACAATCTCCTGATTAAGGTGGAACGAAGAAACCACCTTAGACAAATATCCGGGACGAGTCCTAAGAACCGCCCGGTCACGGTGAAAAATCAGATATGGGGAACTACAAGACAAGGCACCCAATTCCGACACTCTTCTAGCAGAGGCAATAACCAGCAAGAGCACCACCTTAAGGTCAGCTTGAACCAAGAGGTTCAAATGGAGGCTCCTGCAACGCCTCCAAAACCACCGACAAGTCCCAAGGAGCCACAGGCGGGACATAGGTAGGTTGGATACGCAACACACCCTGAGTGAAAGTATGATCATCAGGTAAAGTCGCAATTTCTCTCTAAAAACAACACAGACAAGGCAGAAATATGAACCTTGAGGGAGGCCAGACGCAGGCCTAAATCTAGGCCCTGCTGTAGAAAAGCCAAAAGTTTGGCTGTACTAAACTTGGAAGCGTCATAATGGTTAGATGCGCACCAAACAAAGCAGGAATGCCAGACCCGATGGTAAATCCGAGCAGAGGCCGGTTTCCGGGCCCGCAACACAGTTTTAATGACCTCTTCAGAAAAACCCTTAGCTCTTAAGATGGAAGTTCAAGAGCCACGCCGACAAAGACAGCCGGGCTAGGTCCTGGTAGACACAGGGGCCCTGAACAAGGAGGTCTGGGCGTTGTGGAAGTAGAAGTGGACGCTCGGACGATAGGCCTTGCAGGTCTGAGAACCAGTGCCGTCTGGGCCACGCCGGAGCTATGAGAAGCAGATTTCCTTTTCCTTGCTTGAACTTCCGAATTACCCTGGGCAGGAGTGACACCGGAGGGAACATGTACGGCAGCCGAAACCTCCACGGCACTGCCAGCACATCCACGAATGCTGCTTGAGGATCCCTTGTCCTTGCTCCGAAGACCGGAACCTTGTGATTGTGTCGAGATGCACATCTGGAAGACCCCACCTTTCCACGAGGAGTTGAAACACTTCTGGATGGAAGCCCCACTCGCCGGCATGCACGTCCTGACGACTGAGAAAGTCCGCTTCCCAATTCAGGACTCCCGGAATGAATATTGCCGATATTGCCGGTAGATGGCGTTCTGCCCAAAGTAGAATCCATGAAGCTTCCTTCATTGCTAAACGGCTTCGAGTGCCGCCTTGATGATTTATGTAAGCCACTGTGGTGGCGTTGTCCGACTGTACTTGAACAGGACGGTTCTGAATCAAATGCTGGGCTAGGTTCAATGCATTGAAGACCGCCCGCAATTCCAGAATGTTGATCGAGAGGAGAGATTCCTCCTTGGTCCACTGACCCTGCAAGTAATTCTGCTCCAGCACCGCGCCCCAACCTCTTAGACTGGCATCTGTCGTCAACAGGACCCAGTAGGGTATCCAGAAGGGACGGCCTCTGCACAATTGTCAGTCCAGGAGCCACCAGAGCAGCGACAGACGGACCTCCGGAGTCAAAGAGATCATGTGAGACCTGATCCGGTGAGGCAAGCCGTCCCACTTGGCTAGAATCAGCTTCTGGAGGGGGCGAGAATGGAATTGAGCATACTCCACCATGTCGAATGCTGACACCATGAGGCCCAGCACCTGCATTGCCGAATGTATCGACCCTTGCGGACGAGAAAGTAAGCAACGAATCCTGTCCTGAAGTGTCAGGACTTTCTCCTGAGACAAGAACAACCTCTGGTTGTGAGTGTCCAACAGCGCTCCCAGATGCACCATGCTCTGAGCAGGGACCAGGGAGGATTTCTTCCAGTTGATGAGCCACCCGTGGGCTTGTAGAAACCGGACCGTCATATCCAGATGACGCAGGAGAAGATCTGGGGAATTTGCCAGGATTAACAAGTCGTCAAGATACGGCAGTATTCTGACCCCTTGACGGCGGAGTACCACCGTCATCACCGCCATAACTTTGGTGAAGACTCGCGGAGCAGTTGTTAAACCAAAAGGTAACGCCCGAAACTGGTAATGGAGGTTGCCAATACCGAACCTCAGGTATTGTTGATGTGACACTGCTATAGGAATATGCAGGTAAGCATCCTGTATGTCCAGGGAGACCATGTAGTCCCCAGGTTCCAAGGCCAGAACTATAGAGCGAAAGGTTTCCATACAGAACTTGAAAACCTTCACAAATTTGTTCAGTGCCTTGAGGTTGAGAATGGCCCGGGAGGACCCATTCGGTTTCGGGACTAGAAACAGCGGAGAATAGTACCCCCAGGCCCCTCTGAGCAAGAGGCACCTGTACTACGACTCCTGTATCCAGGAGGGTCTGTACCACCGAATGCAGAGTGTTTGCCTTTGTCTGGTCCGACGTGACGTCTGTCTGGCAAAATCGATGAGGGGGTCAATTTTTGAAGGCTATGGCGTAACCTCGAGTGACGACTTCCCGTACCCAGGCATCTGAAGTGGTCTTCAGCCATTCCTGGGTATACCCTAGAAGCCGGCCCCCCACCCTGGGATCCCCAAGGGGGAGGCCCGCCCCGTCATGCGGCAGGCTTATCGGTCTTGGCTGCTGGCTGACGAGCAGGCCAGGCTCTTTTGGGCTTCGGCTTACCAGGTTTGGAAGTGCGGGCCTGCTTATGGTACGCCTGACCTTTTGCTTTACCTGAAGGACGAAAGGACGTGCCTTTGGCCTTCGACACAGAAGGAGCTGTATTAGGCAGACAGGCAGTTTTGGCAGTAGCCATGTCAGCCACTATCTTATTTAAGTCCTCCCCAAACAGAATATTCCCCTTGAAAGGGAGTACCTCCAGGGTTTTTCTAGAGTCCAGATCCACAGACCAGGATCTCAGCCACAATATCCTGCGAGTCAGGACTGACGTTGTAGAGGCCTTGGCTGCTAGGATACCGGCATCAGAAGCCGCCTCTTTAATATACCGAGAAGCTGTGACAATATATGGACAAGCATTGTCTAGCATGGTCAGAGGAGATTTCAGCCTCTAACTCCGAGGCCCATGCTTCAATTGCCTCTGCCGCCCATGTAGCTGCAATAGTGGGCCTTTGTGCATCACCCGTGAGGGTGTAAATCGCTTTTAGACAACCCTCGACATGTTTATCCGTAGGCTCTTTTAGAGACGTGACGGTAGTGACAGGTAGAGCTGAGGAAACCACCATCCTAGCCACATGCGAGTCTACTGGAGGAGGCGTTTCCCAATTCTTAGACAGCTCTGGCGCGAGGGGATAGCGGGCCAGCATCTTCTTTTGAGGCACAAACTTCGTACCAGGGTTCCTGACGTATATCCACTAGGTGGTCAGAGTGAGGTAAAACTTGTTTAATCACCTTCTGACGCTTGAACCTATCTGGTTTCTTAGGAGGAACGGATGCCTTGGGATCATCAGTAATCTGCAGAATTAAGTTAATAGCCTCCAAAAGATCAGGAACATCCACATGTGAACTACCCTCCCCATCAGCTGTATCTGAGTCAGAACCTGTGGGGTCAGTGTATGTGCCGTCTTCATCAGACGAGGTGTCAGTGACAGCAGTGGATTGTGAGGAGACGAGCGCTCGCTTAGAGGACCTCTTGGACTTAGGCGAGCGTTGGTCAGACTTTTTAGTAGTCAGGGACTGGTTCAACTTCTTTAATTGAGCAGATAAATCGTCCGCCCACGGCGGGTTAGCTGCAGTGACCACATACGGTTGTACCGGCATTGGGGGTCCCATAGGGGGTGTTAGTTTATGAACTAGCGTATGCAGAAGCGTGGAAAAAGCGGCCCACGGTGGGTCAGTATGTGCCTCCGTTGCTACAGTCCCACTGGGGGGCAAGGAGCCCCCCAGAACCAGAGCCCACAGCTGCTATATTCTCCCCATATGTGCCTGTGGCTTCAGCAACACCAGCAGTGTGTTCAGCCCCAGAACCGTTACCCTCAGAAGCAGACATGATATAACTTGCAGTATGAGGTAACACAGTACAATTATTAGCAGCACTATATCCCAAACCCAAACCCCTGCGAGTCAGCACCAGCAGAGATAAAGGAGAGATATGGTGACTAAATCACAGAGAAAAATACGTAATACAGTATATCTTTGTGAAAATCCTATTTTAAATAACACCTGACGCACCAAGCCCCATCATGTTATAGAATATAGGGATAGCAAGTTGAGTGAAAGACACGAGATGGACACCACTCAGCTATCTAATGCACACACAAATAGTCACAGTTTGTACAATGCAGAGGTTATTACTGACAATAATACTGCACTGGACTAGCTTACACTGGTATATAGTCAATAGATATAACACTACACAGTAAGAAACTGGATGTATATCACAGGGTAATTGTACTATAAACCCCTGACTAAATGCACTCTTTCTTAACTAACACTGACTAAAAAGACAGGTAGAATACTTAAGTGTCATGTAAAGTCACAGCACTGACAACCAGGCGGCATTACATAGGAGGATTTACCCAAGCAGTCCCAGGAACAGTGAGCTGAGGGGTAATGGCGCCGCAGACACTGACAGGGAGTAAGGAAAAGACAGAGATGCAGCTCCAGGGCGGGAACACTTGCTGGAAATGGCGCCCTGGGGTTGGGGGAGGGGCTTCAGGTCTAAGCCTTATCCCCCTTGCTGGCAAAACCACCGGGTACTGTGGGCGATATTCAAATCGGTTTTAAGAGAAAACCTGACCTGCGCCCATGACCTGGTGATCTAATGGGATCGCCTGTATCCACAGTGTCCACCACCAGCGCACGCGGCCCGCCTCCCACTAAATACGGCGGATCGCAATAAAGACCGGGTCCCTCGAGCGGGACCCACTTACCACCTCCCAAAGCGTGGCCACGCGATCCTGGAGAGCCACAGCCGTGTGTGCTTAACGTGAAGTAAACCGGAGCCTCCGCTGTAGGTACCTGGCAACCAGGGCTCGGGAGTGTACAGCGCCGCTGGGGAGAGCTGGAGCTGCAGCAGAGAATGTCAGAAAACATTTACCCCTGCTGCTGCCCTTGAAGTCTTCACTTTCTCTTAGGTCCTAGAGGATGCTGGGGACTCCGTAAGGACCATGGGGTATAGACGGGCTCCGCAGGAGATAGGGCACCTAAAAAGAACTTTGACTATGGGTGTGCACTGGCTCCTCCCTCTATGCCCCTCCTCCAGACCTCAGTTAGATTCTGTGCCCAGAGGAGAAAGGGTACACTGCAGAGAGCTCTCCAGAGTTTTCTGTTTTAAAAGAATTTTGTTAGGTTTTTTTATTTTCAGGGAGTCCTGTTGGCAACAGGCTCCCTGCATCGTGGGACTGAGGAGAGAGAAGCAGGGCTGGCTTTACGGTTGGGCTCTGTTTCTAGGCTACTGGACACCATTAGCTCCAGAGGGTGTCGGAACACAGGTCTCACCTGGGGTTCGTCCCGGTGTCGCGCCGCCGTCCTCCTCACAGATGCCGAAGATAGAAGCCGGGTGAATATGAGAAGGCAGAAGACATCAGATCTTCATGAGGTAAGGCCATTGCTCCCACTATACACACACAGAGCAGCACTGAAGGGTGCAGGGCGCTGGGGAGGGGCGCCCTGGGCAGCAATATTCCTCACTTCTGGGCATGTTAAAATGGATTAGGCTGCGGAGGCAGTAAATCCAAGAATCCCCCGCCATTTTAATAAAAAAAGCACTGGGACCGAAGCCCGCCGTCGGGTGGGCGGGGCTTGATCATCAGCACTAACCAGCGCCATTTTCTCCATAGAAGCTGCATGCTGAACGCTGGCTCCCTGGTCTCTCCCCTGCTGAACTTCACAGGCTGGAAAAAAAAAGAGGGGGGCACATTGGCGACGCAGTGAGTGGGAATTGGAATATTATTATATAAAAAAGCGCTATCTGGTCATATTTTTCCACAGTGTTATTAAGCGCTGGGTGTGTGCTGGCATACTCTCTCTCTGTCTCTCCTAAGGGCCTGGTTGGGGTTTTGTCCCCTTGTAGGGTAATCCCTGTGTGTGTGGGTTGTCGGTACGTGGTGTCGACATGTCTGAAGCGGAAGGCTTCTCCAAGGAGGAGGTGGAGCAAATGAGTGGTGTGTCCCCATCGGTTGTGCAGACTCCGGAATGGAGGGACATGTGGCATATGTTGAATGCAAGTGTGGCATCTTTACATAAAAGGCTTGATAAGGCTGAATTAGGGGGGACATCAGGGGGTCAATCCTCGGATTGGACAGACTCACAGGGCCCGTCGGGGTCTCAAAAGCGTCCCTTAACACAAGACACTACTACCGACACGGATTCTGATTCCAGTGTCGACTATGACGAAGTAAAATTGCACCCTAGAGTGACTAAAACCATTCCGTGTATGATTGTGGCAATAAGGGATGTGTTGCATAATGAGAATGAACCCTCGGTCCCCGACACAAGGGTACACATGTTTAAAGGGAAAGAAACAGATTATTAATTTTCCCACATCTCATGAATTAAATGAATTCTTTGGAAAAGCTTGGGAGACTGCGGAAAAGAGACCGCAGATCCCCAAAAGAATTTATATGGCATACCCCTTCCCTAAGCAGGACAGGGAGATTTGGGAATCATCCCCCACTGTGGACAAGGCCCTGACGCGCTTGTCCAAGAAAGTGGCGCTACCGTCTCCTGACACAGCGGCCCTTATGGACTCTGCAGATCGCAGGCAAGAAACTACCTTAAAGTGTATTTATTCTCATACGGGTGCTGTGCTAAGACCGACAATTGCGTCGGCATGGGTGTGTAGCGCAATTGCAGCTTGGACAGATGAGCTGACAGATCAATTTGATAATATGGATAAGGATACTATATTCTTAACTCTAGCCCATATTAAAGACGCAGTCTTATTTATGAGGGATGCTCAAAGGGACATTGGACTGCTAGCTTCTAGGGCCAATGCCATGTCTATTTCGGCGAGAAGATCCTTATGGACTCGCCAATGGACGAGTGATGCGGATTCTAAAAAACATATGGAAGTACTACCCTATAAGGGTGAGGTATTGTTTGGGGATGGGCTGACGGACCTGGTTTCCACAGCTACAGCAGGTAAATCACATTTTTTACCATATATTCCCCAACAGCAAAAGAAAGTAACACCTTATCAGATGCAGTCCTTTCGGTCGCACAAGTCCAGAAGAGGTCGGGGATCCTCCTTCCTCGCCAGAGGTAAGGGCAGAGCCAAAAGAGCACCTGCTTCGGCAGGTGCCCAGGACCAAAAGTCCTCCCCGGCAGCTCCAAAACCTACAGCATGACGCTGGGGCTCCCCTGAGGGAGTCCGCATCGGTGGGGGCACGTCTTCGACTTTTCAGTCAGACCTAGGTCAGATCAGACCTGAATCCCTGGGTGTTGGAAATAGTTTCCCAGGGTTACAAACTATAATTCGAGGAGGTGCCCCCGCGACGATTTTTCAAATCGGCCCTACCAGCTTCCACATCGGAAAGGGATGTAGTGTTAGCTGCAATTCAAACGCTGTGTATACAGCGAGTGATAATCAAGGTTCCCCTGCACCAGCAGGGAAGAGGTTACTTCTCAACCCTATTTGTGGTCCCGAAACCGGATAGTTCGGTCAGACCTATTTTGAATCTGAAATCCCTAAACCTGTACATAAAAAGATTCAAGTTCAAAATGGAGTCACTCAGAGCGATAATAGCCAACATGGAGGAGGGGGGAGTTTATGGCGTCTCTGGACATAAAGGATGCGTACCTTCATGTCCCCATATATGCCCCCCATCAGGAATACCTGAGATTCGCTGTACAGGATTGTCATTACCAATTTCAGACGTTGCCGTTTGGACTTTCCACGGCCCGAGGATTTTCACCAAGATAATGGCGGAGATGATGGTGGTCCTGCGCAAGCATGGAGTCACAATTATCCCATACTTGAACGATCTCCTGATAAAAGCGAGATCAAGAGAAAAAATCTACCGAAGTCACAGTTGATTCCGACAACTCGACTACCGTTCCTAGGTATGATACTGGATACGGAACAAATGAAGGTCTTCCTCCCAATAGAGAAAACCCAGGACATCCAGAAAAGCCCAAAACCGAAAAGGGTGTCAGTTCACCAATGCACTCGAGTTCTGGGGAAAATGGTGGCGGCCTACGAGGCCATTCCCTTCGGAAGGTTCCATGCAAGGACTTTTCAATGGGACCTTCTGGACAAGTGGTCCAGGTCCCATCTGCACTTACATCAGAAAATAACTCTGTCCCCAGGGGCCAGAGTGTCTCTCCTGTGGTGGCTGCAAAGTGCTCACCTGCTGGAGGGTCACCGGTTCGGAATTCAGGACTGGATCCTGGTTACCACGGATGCGAGCCTCCGAGGATGGGGAGCGGTCACACAGGGAAACATTTTCAGGGACTTTGATGTGTAGACAGGACTCCTGGTCTGACCAATGTGTTGGAACTCAGGGCCATTTACAACGGCCTTCGACAAGCGGAGAGTTTTCTTCGAAACCTACCGGTTCTGATTCAATCAATGTCACAGCAGTGGCTCATGTGAACCGCCAAGGCGGGACAAGAAGCAGAGTCGCGATGGCGGAAGCCACCAGGATTCTTCGCTGGGCGGAAAATCATGTAAGCGCTCTGTCGGCTGTCTTCATTCCGGGAGTGGACAACTGGGAAGCAGACTTCCTCAGCAGACACAATCTCCATCCAGGAGAGTGGGGACTTCATCAAGAAGTCTTTGCAGACATAACACGTCTTTGGGGAACTCCTCAAATAGACATGATGGCGTCACGCCTCAACAAAAAGCTTCGGAGGTATTGTGCCAGGTCTCGGGACCCTCAGACAGTGGCAGTAGAGGCTCTGATAACACTGTGGCTGTTCAAATCGGTCTACGTGTTTCCTCCTCTTCCTCTTATCACAAAAGTGTTGAGGATCATAAGGCAAAGAAGAGTACAGACGATACTCGTCCCAGACTGGCCTCGAAGGGCCTGGTACTCAGATCTACAAGAGATGCTCACAGGAGATCTTTGGCCTCTTCCTCTGAGGGAAGACCTGTTGCAATAGGGGCCCTGTGTATTTCAGGACTTACCGCGGTTACGTTTGACGGCATGGCGGTTGAACGCCGAATCCTAGCGAAAAAGGGGATTCCGGAAGAGGTCATCCCTACTTTAATAAAGGCTAGGAAGGAGGTGACGGTTAAGCATTATCACCGTATCTGGCGAAAGTATGTGTCTTGGTGTGAGACTGTTATGAGCCACGGCTGTGGCTCATTCCTGTTTTGCATTTTGGTTCTGTATTTTATGTTTATAAAGTTGTCTTGCAGGCCAGGATTTCCCGTTGCTCTGTTTTAGAATACTCTTGGTTGCTGCCGCTGGTGAGTCTGTGTAATTGCAGCTTGTTCCCATGTGTTCAGCCTCACCTGGCTGCTAATTGCATCTTGTCAGTTTGGAGTCATGCAACAGGGCAGCTGCATGAAATTATTAATTAGGCCTCTCTGTTATATGCTGGCTCACTGCAGTTCGCAGATGCTGGTGATATTTCTAAGTTTCCAGTCTGCTTGAGTTCTGAGCTTGTTCCTGCCAGTTCTTGAATTCCTGTGTCAGTCCCTGTGTCGATTCCTGTGTCTGATCCCGTGTCCTGCCGTTTAGCGTTCCTGTCCTGAAGTCCAGTGGCTTTGCCTGTTCCGGGTCAAGTTTCTGGTTTCTTGGTGTCCACCGGTCTGTCATTTGGGATTCTGCCTGTCCTCCAGTTCTGAGAGTCTGTGTCAGCAGCATTGGAGGTTCCTGTCTGTTTGCCAGTTTCCGTACCGGTTCCGTGAGTAGCGGCTCTGCCGCGTCCGTCGGCCTAGGCCGCTGTATTCTGTTATTATTCCTGTCACTGGTGTTTTGCAGAGGGTTCTGCTTATGCTGTCACCGCCGGTACACAAAAGTATGGTGTCGGCGTGTGGTCAGCATTTCCTTTGTTGTTCTTTTCCTTTGGCGGCAAGCCGCACATACATTTAGTTTTAGGCTAGTTAGTAGCCCCTGGCTTTGGTTGTTTCAGATTAGAGGGCCCCTTGTTATCACCCTGCCTCGGATTTCCCTTTGTCTCTCATTAAGACCGGGGGGCATCGGAGTTGGGCAGACATAATCCGCCCTTCAAACGCGGCTGCCATGGGCTCAAGCAACCATAGTCTCGCAGGGGATTTCGGACAGCACGGGTGAGACAACGGAGTTAGGGCGCCAGGGGCTATTCCCTTTCCATTCCCCTTTCCCAGCGTTACGTCCTGGTGCTCTGGACTCACTTCATAAACATCTCCCTTGTTCTGAGCACCAGGAACCTAACATTATCACCAGCCATACCACAAAAAAGAAATAAAACTTTGTTTTTCTTTTTTGGCCCAGTCCAGTGTCTAGTCTAGAAATCCAGTCCGGTGTTTAGAGATCCAGTCCGGTGTTTAAAAAAAAAAAAAAAAATTCCAGTCTTGTCTAGTCTTGCCTAGTCTAGTCTTGCCTAGTCTTGCCTAGTCTAGTTTTAAATCCTCCTATGTCAACTATGCAAGCCCTGCAGGCATCTCTCTCAGCCCTGAACTCTGCTGTCAGTGCTCTGAAACCTGAGAGACTAGAAGTTTTGCAGCAATCTTTAAAGCAACTGCAAAACCTTCTGACTAAAATCTTGCTCATCTTGCCAGAAGTCGTTGAGAGTACATCTATCTCTAAAGAGACTCTTGTTCACAGTATGGTGACAAGAGAATCCTCTGGTTTAATTGAAGCGAAAAGGTTTAAAAGTTTTCTGCGGCCCAGGCTCTCAGAAGAGGAGCGTCTGCGTCGCAGAAACTTAAACTTGTGCCTATATTGTGGGGGTTTAGGCCACTATCTGCAGACCTGTGAGTTGCGCAAGCCAAAGTGTGGTGACGAGTCTTGCCCTCTGGCCAAGTTGAGTCAGGATACAAGACCTACTCCTGCCTCTACTGTGGCAGAGGTACTTGTCACACAACCCACACTAAAAAGCTCTCTGTCCCATAATTGGGGTCCTTGGGCAAGGGAGCCCCATTATAGATTCAGGAATCAAAAGAGAATGTTTCTCTCCTCTCTTGAGGTTCCTGTTGAAGCAGAGTTGCAAGCTCCTGGAGTGGTGCCCGTAGCCCAGGCTCCTGGAGTGGTGCCCGTAGCCCAGGCTCCTGGAGTGGTGCCCGTAGCCCAGGCTCCTAGAGTGGTGCCCGTAGCCCAGGCTCCTAGAGTGGTGCCCGTAGCCCAGGCTCCTAGAGTGGTGCCCGTAGCCCAGGCTCCTAGAGTGGTGCCCGTAGCCCAGGCTCCTAGAGTGGTGCCCGTAGCCCAGGCTCCTAGAGTGGTGCCCGTAGCCCAGGCTCCTAGAGTGGTGCCCGTAGCCCAGGCTCCTAGAGTGGTGCCCGTAGCCCAGGCTCCTAGAGTGGTGCCCGATGCCCAGAGTGCTGGAGTGGTGCCCGATGCCCAGAGTGCTGGAGCGGTACCAGATGCCCAGAGTGCTGGAGCGGTACCCGATGCCCAAGCTTATAGAGGGACATCAAATATTGTAGCTCAGGTTTCCATACCAGAAGGGGTCTCAGAAGCTGTTACCCCAGGTAGGGACTTGAAGAGCGTAACCCCAGAAAGGTTACCTAAAACCTGTCAGGTCCGGGTGTTTTGTGAATCCGTTAACCCGGGACCAACCACAGGTGTAGGTGCTGGGGTATGAAGAAAGCAGGGAGGACGAAGATAGTTCCGTTCTATATATTTATTGAAATTAACAATTCCAGTAAAGAGTTAAATGACAAGTTTGTTAATCATCATATCATACTGAAGTATTGCAGGAATGGCAGAAATAATATGCAGGATAAATCTCAAAGACAAATAAAAGAAATGTTCATGGTACTGTATGCAAAAACAAGCTGATGAATAAATGTTGAATTGTCCAAATATAAACAAGCTTTGATGCTGAACTGCAGAATGTGATTAACTGGATAATGCAGACATGAAGAAATAACTGTAAGGATTTGCAATGGAGTTTTGAGAGTTAACTGAGAGACTGTGAAGAATTATCCTTGTTATAACAACATAGCAAATATAAAGTACTGAATTGGGTTACTTGCGGGTTCCGGAGATCACTGTAAAACTGTAGTAGATGACAAGGTGATGAATGGGTTAAATGCAGAGTTGAACAAACGAACAGCTGAGGGAAATGGAATCCTCCAAACTTTGTATGGTAGACAGACAAGGTAACCTCATGCAAGACTCTGGGAATTCAACTGTTTCCAGTAGGTGTGCAATTAACTGACAGCACAGCAGAGAGCCGGTGGATCTTTCAGCAGTGAAGGCTGCAGATGGACCTCTGGGAACGGAGGCGATATCTGGACCACGGGAATCACACAGGAATGCACGGAGAGAGCTCAGAGCTAGAGCACAGCGTTGATACAACAAAGCACTGGCCCAGAGTAACATGATCCCAGCCTACTTAAAGGCAGCACAAGCACGGGATTGGCTTACACCTGCCCACAGGTGTTTTCACAAGTGCTCTGTATTACCTATTTGGTCTCCAACATGGCCACCTCCTATACAGCAGACACACCGCAGTGCCTTAGGCCATTTGGTCCCCACACTCCCAGTTCCCAGACTCTGCATTACCTGTGCCACTGATCACGCCGCGTCCCCACACGGGCGCACAGCACCGCGAGCAACCGCACTGGCAACGGATGAATCCCAGAACCCGCAGAGGTGAAAAACCGGTTCGTGACAGTACCCCCTCTTCTAAGGGTGGTCTCCGAACACCTTTGAACCTTATCAGGATTTTTGATGAAGTATTTCTGTACCAGTCTTGGAGCATGAACATCTTCAGAGAAAACCCAGGATCTCTCCTCCGGACCGTAACCCTTCCAGTCGACCAGAAACTGTAAACGTCCATATCGGGAACGTGAGTCCACAATCTCTTTAACTTCAAATTCCTCATTCTGCAAAGAGTGAACTTTAGGAGATTTGGACTGGGTAGTACGGAACTTATTGAGAATCAAAGGCTTCAGTAAAGATGTATGAAAGGCGTTAGGAATTCTCAAAGACGGTGGCAACTTGACTTTGTATGACACAGGGTTGAGTACTTTTACAATGGGAAATGGACCAATAAACTTGGGAGCAAATTTCTTAGAAGGAACTTTGAACCTGAGATTGCGCGTAGAAATCCAAACTTGGTCTCCCACCTTGTAATTCGGTACAGCTTTACGTTTTCTATCTGCAAAAGATTTATAATGAGCGGAAGTTTTGACCAACGACTTACGCACACAACTCCAGATTCTGGATAGACGTTGAAGCTCTTGATCTGCTGCTGGAACCTCTAGGGCTGGCAATGGATGGAACTCCGGCACACGAGGATGAAAGCCGAAGTTAACATAAAAGGGCGTAGATTCTGAAGACAAATGGAAGAGATTATTATGAGCAAATTCTGCCAATGGAAGGTAGTCAACCCAGTCATCCTGTGAGGACGATATATATAGCCGGAGAAATGTTTCAAGGTCTTGGTTTACTCTCTCAGTTTGTCCATCTGTCTGAGGATGATATGCAGAAGAAAAGTTCAACTTGACATTTAAAGATGAACAAAGCGACCTCCAAAACTTGGCCACAAACTGTGTTCCCCGATCAGAGATGATCTCTCGAGGAAGGCCATGCAACTTGAAGATTTCAGAGATGAACAATTTGGCTAGTAAAGGGGCTGATGGTAATCCAGTTAATGGAATGAAATGTGCCATTTTTGAAAATCGATCCACTATCACCCAAATGGTATTTCGCCCTTTTGATGGAGGTAGATCGGTCACAAAATCCATTGAGATATGAGTCCATGGTTGCTTGGGTATGGATAATGGATGTAATAAACCTGGTGGAGAACTTCTTGGACTCTTATGTTGGGCACATTTAGGACATGCTGCAATAAACTCTTGGACATCGGCTTTGAGACGTGGCCACCAATAAGACTGTTGAATAAACTTGAGAGTCTTTAGAACCCCAGGATGACCCATGAAGGAAGAGGAGTGAGCCCAGGTAAGCAGCCGTTTTCGAAGATTTGTGGCAACAAAGGTCTTACCAGGCGGAGGAACTGGAGAGGTTCGAGTCATTAAAAAGGACGTAGAATTCACAATGGCTTGATTCGTGGTAGCATCATTTGATTCAGAAGAAGCAAAGAACCGAGAAAGGGCATCTGCCTTTTTGTTCTGAGATCCTGGACGATAGGTGAGCTTGAAATTAAATCGTGTGAAGAAAAGCGCCCATCGAGCTCGTCGTGGATTTAAGCACTGAGCTGACTGCAGATATAGAAGATTCTTATGATCAGTATATACTGTAATGCGATGTTGTGCTCCTTCTAGAAGGTATCTCCACTCCTCGAATGCCAACTTGATGGCAAGTAATTCTTGCTCGCAGATTGCATAATTACGCTCGGCCGGGAGGAACTTTCGGGAGAAATATCCGCAGGGATGGACTTTTTTATCTTCAAAGACTTGTGACAACACAGCTCCTACTGCTTCTGTAGATGCATCCACCTCTAGTAGAAAGGGACGATTCAAATCAGGCTGTCGAAGAATGGGGGCTGACACAAAGGCTTGCTTTAAATCAGAGAAGGCTTTGATTGCTTCAGAAGACCAGTTCGTAGGATTTGCTCCCTTGCGAGTTAGGGCTGTGATGGGAGCAGCTAACGTAGAATAATTATTAATGAATCTCCTATAGAAATTAGCAAAGCCAAGAAATCGCTGAATCCCCTTGAGAGTTGTAGGAGTGGACCAATCTCGGATAGCTTGCGTCTCTGGGATGTATAGCGGATAAATTTGTCCCCTAGGAGGGGTTTTGCCCGGAACCAGGACGACTGGGCAGTCCCATTCGCGATGAGGAGGTAGAGAGTCTGCTGCTTGTTTACTGAAAACATCCGCAAAGGATTGATACACCGGAGGTAGATCGGGAAGGCTAATTGACCGGAGAGGTACAATTGAAGCTACACAGTCCTTGGTACAAGATTTACCCCACGAAAGGACTTCCATGGTTTGCCAATTAAGTTGAGGATTATGTTTCTGCAACCAAGGTAAACCAAGTATCACATCTTGAGAGGCTTTGGGAATCACGTAGAAGGAGAGGTATTCGGAATGGAGCACACCAACTTTCATCTTGAGACATACGGTTCGATGAGTAATTATACCATCTGGAATTCGACTTCCATCCACTGCTGTAACAGCAACTGCTGCTTCCAGAGGCATGGTTTGAACTTTAGACCGTATGACAAAGGCTGAGGAGATGAAGTTCTCGGCTGCCCCGGAATCTAGGAGAGCTGAAACTTTCACTGTAGAACTTGGAACTTCTAATTTAATGGACAAGGTTGGCTCTTTCCCAGAACGTGATTCTAAAGTAACTCCTAGCTTAACCTCTCTTGAATAAGCTAGGAGGCGAGAGTTTCCCGGTCGGAGTTTGCAGAATTTAACTAAATGTTCGGAGGACCCACAGTACATGCAGAGGTTACCCTGTCGACGACGAAGTCGTTCCTCCTCTGTGAGGCGAGAGCGCCCAATCTGCATAGGTTCTTCTGTCGTTACCGGAGACTGTGATGAAGAATCTTGTCGAGGCCAAGGATGATAACGTGGACTGGATCGCTCTGCCCTGGATTTCTCTGAACTTCGCTCCCTGTAACGTAGGTCAAGTTTGTTACAGAGAGAAATCAAGTCATCCAGTTTAGTTGGCACATCCCGGATAGTTAAATCATCCTTGATTCTCTCTGAAAGTCCATTCCAAAACGCGGCGATCAGGGCCTCCTCATTCCAGTTTAACTCTGAAGACAACGTGTGAAACTGAATAATATATTGACTGACAGGACGTAAACTTTGACGTAGACGGAGAATCTCCAAAGATGCTGAGGTGGTCCTGCCTGGTTCGTCAAAGATTCTCCGGAAGGATGATACGAACTCCTTGTAATTAGAGAGGATAGGATCACCTCTTTCCCATAATGGTGATGCCCAGTCCAGAGCCTGACCGGAGAGGAGGGCAATAATATATGCAACCTTAGAACGAGCTGATGGGAAACTAGCGGATAACAGTTCGAAATGGATCTCGCATTGATTCAGGAATCCTCTGCAAAGTTTTGTAGTTCCGTCAAACTTACTCGGAGAGGGTAACTGCAAGCGGGACGTAGGCAGCGTCACAGGAGAAGCTGTAGTAGTTACTGGGACAACCGGAGTTGGAATCTGGACTTGAGACGTTTTAATAGCCGTATGAAGAGTCTCTAAACGGTCTGCCAAAGTTTCCATAAACTGCACTATTTGTGTCTGTATAGACTCCTGGTTTTCCAGACGGGAAAGGATATCTGACGTAGCACCGCCTCCTGCGAATTGGTCACTTGACGGATCCATGTGGCCAGTGCTTACTGTCAGGTCCAGGTGTTTTGTGAATCCGTTAACCCGGGACCAACCACAGGTGTAGGTGCTGGGGTATGAAGAAAGCAGGGAGGACGAAGAAAGTTCCGTTCTATATATTTATTGAAATTAACAATTCCAGTAAAGAGTTAAATGACAAGTTTGTTAATCATCATATCATACTGAAGTATTGCAGGAATGGCAGAAATAATATGCAGGATAAATCTCAAAGACAAATAAAAGAAATGTTCATGGTACTGTATGCAAAAACAAGCTGATGAATAAATGTTGAATTGTCCAAATATAAACAAGCTTTGATGCTGAACTGCAGAATGTGATTAACTGGATAATGCAGACATGAAGAAATAACTAAGGATTTGCAATGGAGTTTTGAGAGTTAACTGAGAGACTGTGAAGAATTATCCTTGTTATAACAACATAGCAAATATAGGCCCTCATTCCGAGTTGATCGGTCGCAAGGCGAATTTAGCAGAGTTACACACGCTTAGTCTACGCCTACTGGGAGTGTATCTTAGCATCTTAAAAGTGCGAACGAAGTTTACGCAATATTGCGAACAAAAAAAACTTAGCAGTTTTAGAGTAGCTCCAGACTTACTCTGCCTGTGCGATCAGTTCAGTGCTTGTCGTTCCTGGTTTGACGTCACAAACACTCCCAGCGTTCGCCCAGACACTCCCCCGTTTCTCCGGCCACTCCTGCGTTTTTTCCGGAAACGGTAGCGTTTTCAGCCACACGCCCATAAAACGCCGTGTTTCCGCCCAGTAACACCCATTTCCTGTCAATCACACTACGTTCGCCGGTGCGAACAAAAAGCCGTGAGTAAAAATCCTTTCTTCATAGCAGAATTACTTAGCGCAGTCGCAGTGCGAACATTGCGCATGCGCTCTAAGCTGATTTTCACTGCGATGCGAAAAAAAAGAACGAGCGAACGACTCGGAATGAGGGCCATAAAGTACTGAATTGGGTTACTTGCGGGTTCCGGAGATCACTGTGAAACTGTAGTAGATGACAAGGTGATGAATGGGTTAAATGCAGAGTTGAACAAACGAACAGCTGAGGGAAATGGAATCCTCCAAACTTTGTATGGTAGACAGACAAGGTAATCTCATGCAAGACTCTGGGAATTCAACCGTTTCCAGTAGGTGTGCAATTAACTGACAGCACAGCAGAGAGCCGGTGGATCTTTCAGCAGTGAAGGCTGCAGACGGACCTCTGGGAACGGAGGCGATATCTGGACCACGGGAATCACACAGGAATGCACGGAGAGAGCTCAGAGCTAGAGCACAGCGTTGATACAACAAAGCACTGGCCCAGAGTAACATGATCCCCGGGATTGGCTTACACCTGCCCACAGGTGTTTTCACAAGTGCTCTGTATTACCTATTTGGTCTCCAACATGGCCACCTCCTATACAGCAGACACACCGCAGTGCCTTAGGCCATTTGGTCCCCGCACTCCCAGTTCCCAGACTCTGCATTACCTGTGCCACTGATCACGCCGCGTCCCCACACGGGCGCACAGCACCGCGAGCAACCGCACTGGCAACGGATGAATCCCAGAACCCGCAGAGGTGAAAAACCGGTTCGTGACAAAACCATAGTGCTAGAAGAGAACTCGAGAAGCAAAACCCCAGAAGGGATATTTGAAGTAATATCCCCAAGTGGGGTCTCGAGAGACGCAGCCTCTAAGAAGGGTCTAGAGGTCGCTTCCCCAGAAAAGAACTTAAGAGGCGTAGCATTAGTGGAGGTGCTGAAGGTTATAGCTTCAGCAAAAGTCCCGGAAGTCAGTCCCGGGAGAAGTTTCGATAATTATCGACTCAGAGAGGGAGGCCGATGGCTCGGTCCCAGTGGGGGAGGCCGACGGCTCGGTCCCAGTAAAAGAATCTGAGGTGCTGACCCCAGCGGGGTTCCCGGAGGCCACTGCCCCAGCGGGGTTCCCGGAGGCCACTGCCCCAGCGGGGTTCCCGGAGGCCACTGCCCCGGGTGGGGTTCAGAAAGTCACTGCCCCGGGTGGGGTTCAGAAAGTCACTGCCCCGTGTGGGGTTCAGAAAGTCACTGCCCCGGGTGGGGTTCAGAAAGTCACTGCCCCGGGTGGGGTTCAGAGAGTCTCAGCCTCGAGTCAGGTCAATAGTGACCAGGTCCTAGCAAAGCACTCCAGTCAGTCAGATGGGAAGGAAACAGATCCTGACTCTGTTGATATCTCAACATCCATAATTTTTGATGGGGACTTAGCCCAATTTCTGGCGCTTTTCAAACACTATTACACTATTATGTTGTCTAGACCATTTCTGGGTATCACTTCAGAGAACCTTGTGCTCTATCTTATTTATTCTTTTAGAGGAGAGCCTTTTGAGTTTGCGACCAGCCTAAGGAAAGCTGAAGATCCCATTCTTCAGGATCCCCCAGCATTCAGTGATGCAATTATTAAAAGATATGGTTCCAAAGAAATTGGTTCAGGTTCCTCTAAGTCACCCGTCTTGTCTGCCGAGAGTCCACCAAATACTGTAAACTCGGCACAAGAGTCCCAGCCCATTGTTTTGACTGCAGGATGTGCTTTTCTGACTTCTTCTAATAATAGTACTTTACCAGAAAGTTCAGCTCCCAAGGGTAAGAGACCTGTCTCTGATTTGAACGCAGCCTTGCTGGGTGGTACCATCAGTTCAGACAATGTTTGGGGAATTACCTTGGTCAGACCTAAAGAGCTTTGTAAAAAGAAGAAGAAAAATAAAAAAAATTTGACTCTTGCCTTGATTAAAAAAAAAAAAAAAAGTTTTTTTTTTTTCCTTGTCTTGTGTCCAGTGGCCACCGACAGGGGGAGGGCACTGTTACAAGCTGTGGTTACAGCTTGTTTCTGTTTTTTAGTCTGTTAGACCAGTGTGTCAGGTTTTTTTTTTTTGTATCCCTTGTTTTGGATAGTCTGAATTTTGGGGTCCTTTGACCCCTCCTCAAGGGGGGGGGTAATGTTATGAGCCACGGCTGTGACTCATTCCTGTTTTGCATTTTGGTTCTGTATTTTATGTTTATAAAGTTGTCTTGCAGGCCAGGATTTCCCGTTGCTCTGTTTTAGAATACTCTTGGTTGCTGCCGCTGGTGAGTCTGTGTAATTGCAGCTTGTTCCCATGTGTTCAGCCTCACCTGGCTGCTAATTGCATCTTGTCAGTTTGGAGTCATGCAACAGGGCAGCTGCATGAAATTATTAATTAGGCCTCTCTGTTATATGCTGGCTCACTGCAGTTCGCAGATGCTGGTGATATTTCTAAGTTTCCAGTCTGCTTGAGTTCTGAGCTTGTTCCTGCCAGTTCTTGAATTCCTGTGTCAGTCCCTGTGTCGATTCCTGTGTCTGATCCCGTGTCCTGCCGTTTAGCGTTCCTGTCCTGAAGTCCAGTGGCTTTGCCTGTTCCGGGTCAAGTTTCTGGTTTCTTGGTGTCCACCGGTCTGTCGTTTGGGATTCTGCCTGTCCTCCAGTTTTGAGAGTCTGTGTCAGCAGCATTGGAGGTTCCTGTCTGTTTGCCAGTTTTCGTACCGGTTCCGTTAGTAGCGGCTCTGCCGCGTCCGTCGGCCTAGGCCGCTGTATTCGGTTATTATTCCTGTCACTGGTGTTTTGCAGAGGGTTCTGCTTATGCTGTCACCGCCGGTACACAAAAGTATGGTGTCGGCGTGTGGTCAGCATTTCCTTTGTTGTTCTTTTCCTTTGGCGGCAAGCCGCACATACATTTAGTTTTAGGCTAGTTAGTAGCCCCTGGCTTTGGTTGTTTCAGATTAGAGGGCCCCTTGTTATCACCCTGCCTCGGATTTCCCTTTGTCTCTCATTAAGACCGGGGGGCATCGGAGTTGGGCAGACATAATCCGCCCTTCAAACGCGGCTGCCATGGGCTCAAGCAACCATAGTCTCGCAGGGGATTTCGGACAGCACGGGTGAGACAACGGAGTTAGGGCGCCAGGGGCTATTCCCTTTCCATTCCCCTTTCCCAGCGTTACGTCCTGGTGCTCTGGACTCACTTCATAAACATCTCCCTTGTTCTGAGCACCAGGAACCTAACAGAGACCAAGAATGCACCTACGGAAGATTTTCATCTGGGTCGTTTTCTCCACTTCCTACAGACAGGAGTGGATATGGGCCTGAAATTAGGCTCTGTTAAGATACATATTTCGGCCCTCTTGATTTTCTTTCAGAAGGAATTGGCTTCTCTTCCAGAAGTCCAGACGTTTGTAAAGGGAGTGCTACACATCCAGCCTCGTTTTGTGCCTCCAGTGGCACCTCAACGTGGTGTTGCAGTTCCTAAAATCACACTGGTTTGAACCGCTTAACAAGGTTGAGTTGAAATTTCTTACTTGGAAGGTGGTCATGTTGTTGGCCTTGGCATCAGCAAGGAGAGTATCAGAAAGGGCGACTTTGTCACACAAAAGCCCCTACTTGATTTTTCATGTGGATCGAGCTGAATTGAGGACACGTCCGCAATTTTTGCCTAAGGTGGTTTCTTCATTCCATGTGAATTAACCTATTGTGGTGCCTGTGGCTACATGTGACCTGGAGGATTCCAGATCCCTGGACGTAGTCAGGGCCTTAAAGATTTATGTAGCCAGGACAGCTAGAATTAGGAAAACAGAGGCTCTGTTTGTCCTGTATGCGGCCAATAAGATTGGCGCACCTGCTTCGAGGCAGACTATTGCTCGCTGGATCTGTAATACGATTCAGCAGGCTCACTCTACGGCTGGATTGCCGATACCAAATTCGGTTCAGGCCAATTCCACTAGGAAGGTGGGCTCTTCTTGGGCGGCTGCCCGAGGCGTCTCGGCATTACAACTTTCCGAGCGGCGACTTGGTCGGGGTCAAACACTTGCTAAATTCTACAAGTTTGATACCCTGGCTGATGAGGACCTAGCGTTTGCTCAGTCGGTACTGCAGAGTCATACGCACTTTCCCGCCCGATTGGATGCTTTGGTATAAACCCCATGGTCCTTACGGAATCCTCAGCATCCTCTAGGACGTAAGAGAAAATAAGATTTTAAACCTACCGGTAAATCTATTTCTCCTAGTCCGTAGAGGATGCTGGGTGCCCGTCCCAGTGCGGAAACTCTGCAAGACTTGTATATAGTTGTTGCTTACATAAGGGTTATGTTACAGTTGAAATCGGTCTTGGACCATTACTGTTGTTGTTCATACGGTTAACTGGTTATGTATGATCCAGGTTACATGGTATGATTGGTGTGGGCTGGTAGGAATCTTGCCCTTGGATTTCTAAATCCTCCTTTGTATTGTCCATCTCCTCTGGGCACAGTTCTCTGAGGTCTGGAGGAGGGGCATAGATGGAGGAGCCAGTGCACACCCATAGTCAAAGTTCTTTTTAGGTGCCCTATCTCCTGCGGGGCCCGTCTATACCCCATGGTCCTTACGGAGTCCCCAGCATCCTCTACGGACTAGGAGAAATAGATTTACCGATAGGTTTAAAATCTTATTTTTTAACTCATAAAAAGCTTTTCTCAGGGCTGCTTGGAGCAGCCCCTCTGTTAAGTGCCTGCTTACTGCAGCACCAACTGACAAACTGTGCTCGTGTGCTGGGAAGTGGGGTTATAGAGGAGGCGGCGCTGTGCATTCTGGGAACAGTCAAAGCTTTGAGCCTGTTGGTGCCTCGGATCAAGATCCTACTCTACACCCCATTGTCCAGACTTGTGGAGCCCAGTGTACCCCGCAGCAGAAATTGCAATAAAATGACAAGGTAGTGTAGCATTTGTAGCAAGGAAGGCTATATAGTCATATTGCAATACAAACCAACTGACTAACCAATCTGCGATTTTCCTGCACACCTCCACGGGGTCCAAGGCAGAATTATTGATGACGGTGATTGATGTGTCGTTCCCGAACGCACATGGTGGCTATCACACAGAACTGAATTGCCTCTGCAGTACAAATATTAATGCATTGCTCAACCTTTAATGAAAATTTTTTAAATAGGAATTTAATTGCCAACTGGTAAATCCTTTTCTCGTAGTCCGTAGAGGATACTGGGGTCCACATTAGTACCATGGGGTATAGACTGGTCCAATAGGAGCCTTGGCACTTTAAGAAATGAATAGTGTGCGCTGGCTCCTCCCTCTATGCCCCTCCTACCAGACTCAGTCTAGAAACTGTGCCCGAGGAGACGGACATACCTTGAGAGAAGGATTGAAAGGCCAGTGGTGAGATTCGAAACAGCACACACAGAACAAGAGGAAAGCCATGCTAACCAAACTTGAACAGGAACAGCTGAACCAACAACAATACTTAACCAAGTAACTGTGCAGGAAACACGAAGCACTGGGCGGGCGCCCAGTATACTCTACGCGCTATGAGAAAAGGATTTACAGATAGGATTTTAATTGCCTATTTTCTCTTACTTCCTAGAGGATACTGGGGTCCACATCAGTACCGTGGGGATGTACCAAAGTTCCCAAACCGGATGGGAGAGTGCGGAGGTTCCTGCAGAACTGATTGGCCTCTGAGGAACCTCAGTTTGGTCAAAGTATTGAACTTGTAAAACATAGCAAACGTGTTCAAACCAGACCAAGTAGCTGCTCCTCAGAGCTGTAAAGCCGAGACGCCCCGGGCAGCTGCCCAGGAAGAGCCCACTGACCTAGTAGAGTGGTTCTATACAGATCTTGGACATGGCAAACATGCCGTAGAATGAGCAAGCTGGATAGTAAGCCTAATCTAGCGTGCAATTGTCTGCTTTGAAGCAGGACACCCAAATTTATTGGGATCATAAAGAACAAACAGCGAGTATGATTTTCTGTGACGAGCTGTACATACACCTTCAAAGCCCTCACAACATCTAGGGATTTTGAGGTAGAGGAGGTGTCGGTAACCACAACAGGTTGGTTGCACTGGCAGATCCAGTAGGGGGCGATCAGGGCGAATGCCCCCCATAACATTGTCGTAGCCAAGCCCACTTCCTAATGCTGCAGAGCCGGGCACAGTGTGGCACAAGTCAGCTCACTGTCTATTCCTCAGATACAGGGCAGGCTGCTAAGAGGTACTCCACAGACTCTGCCCACACTCCCTCCCCTGTATTTCTGCAATCCCAGACCCCCACTGACACCCGACCTCTATCTCCAGGCTCCAGCCGCTATCACTTTTTTCTTATCTCTTCTCCTTGTCTGTCCGATCTCTGGGAGAGGAGGCAGCAGCAGCCCCTCCACTCTCCTCTGGTCTGGTAGTAGCATGCTTGCTCTCCCAGCACCTTCCCTCCTCCTCTGGCCAAGAACACATACAGTATACTAAGGTAATAGAACAATGCACGGTGCCTGAAAATACAGTATGGCTGTAATTGTGATAGCTACATATCTCTGCCTGGTTCACACTCACAGTATCTGTCTCTACCAGGTGAGCAAGTAGACAGACACTGGAGTTTGAATGGATTATACTCCACATCCCCCTGCCCACAGAAGAGAGAAGAGGGCATTGCTCCCATAGCTTTGCAGCTTGTTCTCCTGTTTAAATTGCTGAGATATCAACAAGATTTACGAGCCCATAAAGCTTGAGCAATACACCCCTAAGCTCTATACTTCACACTTTAAGATCCCATCCACCAGCTGACTGCTGCTTGGTCAATAAACCTCTACCAAATCATTAACCCTTTCAGGAGCAGCAAACCTGGATCCATAGAGATATTACCAGTGATGGAGCAGCTCTGACTGGGCCCTGAACACAAAAACCTTTTCACTTTCAGGGGTAGATGTAGGATCGCACAGGCTTATTTCATTGTGTGTGTGTGTGTGTGTGTGTGTGTGTGTGTGTGTGTGTGTGTGTGTGTGTGTGTGTGTGTGGACCCACTTCACCTCCAGTTCACAGTGAAGTGGGTCCACACATCAGCAGAATGTATTATCACTGATGCAGCCAATGTGGGAGAGGTTAAATTACCTGCCCAGTGATTTGGGCAGTCGAAATACGGACACCGGGATCCCGACAGTATCTGGACGACTTGTTAATCCTGGCAAAATATGGTGGCTCCAGGACAGACAATTGTGCAGGGGCCATCCATTCTGGATATCCGACTGGGTCCTGTTGACGACAGATGCCAGTCTAAGAGGTTGGGGCGCGGTGCTGGAGCAACACTCCCTTCAGGGTCGGTGGACCAAGGCGGAATCTCTCCTCTCGATCAACATTCTGGAATTGCGGGCGGTCTTCAATGCGTTGAACCTGGCCCAGCATTTAATTCTGAACCGTCCTGTTCAAGTACAGTCGGACAACGCCACCACAGTGGCTTACATAAATCATCAAGGCAGCACTCAAAGCCGTTTGGCAATGAAGGAAGTCTCACGGATTCAACATTGGGCGGAACGCCATCTACCGGCCATATCGGCAATATTCATTCCGGGAGTCCTGAATTGGGAAGCGGACTTTCTCAGTCGTCAGGACGTGCATGCCGGCGAGTGGGGCCTCCATCCAGAAGTGTTTCAACTCCTAGTGGAAAAGTGGGGCCTTCCAGACATAGATCTGATGGCGTCTCAACACAATCACAAGGTTCCGGTGTTCGGAGCAAGGACGAGGGATCCTCAAGCAGCATTCGTGGATGCGCTGGCGGTGCCGTGGAGGTTTCGGCTGCCGTACATGTTCCTCCGGTGTCACTCCTGCCCAGGGTAATTCGGAAGTTCAAGCACGAAAAAGGAATCGGCTTCTCATAGCTCCAGCGTGGCCCAGACGGCACTGGTTCTCAGACCTGCAAGGCCTATCGTCCGAGCGTCCACTTCTACTTCCACAACGCCCAGACCTCCTCGTTCAGGGCCCCTGTGTCTACCAGGACCTAGCCCGGCTGTCTTTGACGGCGTGGCTCTTGAAGCTTCCGTCTTAAGGGCTAAAGGGTTTTCTGAGGCGGCCAGTAAAACTATGTTGCGGGCCAAGAAACCGGCTTCGGCTCGGATTTACTATAGGGTCTGGCATTCTTACTTTGTTTGGTGCGCATCTCACAATTATGACGCTTCCAAGTTTAAAATAGCCAAGTTGTTGGCTTTTCTTCAGCAGGGCCTGGACTTAGGCCTGCGTCTGCCCTCCCTCAAGGTTCAAATATCTGCCTTGTCGGTGTGGTTTCAGAGAACAATTGCAACCTTACCTGATGTGCATACCTTTACACAGGGTGTGTTGCGTATCCAACCTCCCTATGTCCCGCCTGTGGCTCCTTGGGACTTGTAGCGCCTCCAAAACCACCAACAAGGGTCTCCGTTTGAACCTCTTGGTTCAGCTGATCTTAAGTGGCTTTCCCTTAAGGTGGTGTTTCTGCTGGCTATTGCTTCAGCTAGAAGAGTGTTGGATTTGAGTGCGTCGTCTTGTAGTTCTCCATATCGGATATCTCACCGTGACCGGGCGGTTCTTTGGACTCGTCCCGGATATTTACCCAAGGTGGTTTCTTCGTTCCACCTTAACCAGGAGATTGTGGTTCCGGCACTTGTTTCTCCTGATCGGTCTCCCAAAGAGCAGTCTTTGGATGTGGTACGGGCTCTCCGTATCTATGTGAAGAGAACTGCTTCTGTTAGGAAATCTGATTCTCTCTTTGTGCTGTTTGGATTTCACAAACGGGGATGGCCTGCTCACAAGCAAACTTTGGCCAGATGGATTAGAATGGTGATAGCACATGCTTATGTGAGGGCTGGTCTGTCAGCTCCTGCTCACATTACGGCCCATTCTACTCGGTCTGTCGGATTTTCTTGGGTGGCCCGCCGTGGTGCGACCCTTGAACAATTGTGCAAAGCGGCTAAGTGGTCCTCAGTGAACACGTTCATAAGGTTCTATGCCTTCGATACTGCCGCTTCCCAGGATGCTTCCTTTGGACGCAGGGTTCTTGTGCCCGCTACAGTGCGTCCCCTCCCATAAGGAACTGCTTTAGGACATCCCCTATGTCTATCCTTCTGGAGCCCAGTGTACCCCGCAGCAGAAAATGAGTTTTATGGTAAGAACTTACCTTTGTTAAAACTCTTTCTGCGAGGTACACTGGGCTCCACAAGGCGCCCACCCTGACGCACTTAGCTTCTTTGGGTTGGTATGGCATTAGCCACTGACACTTCTCCTGTCGTGAGAGTGTGGTGTATGTGGCTACTAACCGTTGTCGTCTATCTTCCTGCTACTGCATTGGGCTGGTTAACTAAACTGAGCTCCTGTGCAGGGAGGCGGGGTTATAGAGGAGGCGGCGCTATGCATTCTGGGAACAGTCAAAGCTTTTCAGCCTGTTGGTGCCTCGGATCAAGATCCTACTCTACACCCCTATGTCTATACTTGTGGAGCCCAGTGTACCTCAAAGAAAGAGTTTTAACAAAAGGTAAGTTCTTACCATAAAACTTTGTCTACTGCAAAGTCTTTGTATACAGTCCCATAACTGGTGCAAACTCAGACATTGCCAGTCGCTTCTCCCCCCTCTATTTGCACTTAGTGTCGATTCCACAGACAGCTGGATGATATTTTAAGCTGCGCATGCATGCCAGTCACACAGCACCTGCGTTCTAATTGTTAGCACTCAGAGAGGCAGAATTAAATCAACTGACACGTTATTACACAGTGTAGTTTTGTGTAGATGGGAAATGGGAGGAGTCCGTACTGAAAAGGGGAGGAGTTATGCAGAGGGGGTCAGGCTTGATAAACACCCCCCCCCCCCCCCAATGAAAAGTCTAGATCCACCTCTGGTTGGTTGATATGAAACGCAGACACAACCTTTGAAAGAAATTGCTGGCGAGTTCTGAGTTCAGCTCGATCCTCATGAAAAATCAAATAGGGGCTCTTGTGAGACAATGCCCCCAGTTCCGACACCCGCCTGGCTGAAGCCAGGGCCAACAGTGTAACGGTCTTCCACGTAAGAAACTTTACGTCCACCTCCTGTAAGGGCTCAAACCATTCCAGTTGGAGGAAAGTCCAAACAGCAACGTCTAAAATTGGTAATGACAATCCTGTACAGCGAATCTCAGGTATTCCTGATGGGGGGCATATATGAGGACATGAAGGTACGCATCCTTTATGTCCAGAGA
This sequence comes from Pseudophryne corroboree, assembly GCF_028390025.1. NCBI lineage: Eukaryota > Metazoa > Chordata > Amphibia > Anura > Myobatrachidae > Pseudophryne > Pseudophryne corroboree. The sequence continues at coordinate 103,443,377 of NC_086446.1, forward strand.
CACCATAAACTCCCCCTCCTCCATGTTGGCTATTATCGCTCTGAGTGATTCCATTTTGAATTTGAATCTTTTTATGTACAGGTTTAGGGATTTCAGATTCAAAATAGGTCTGACCGAATCGTCCGGTTTGGGGACCACAAATAAGGTTGAGTAGTAACCTCTTCCCTGCTGGTGCAGGGGAACCCTGATTATCACTTGCTGTATACACAGTGTTTGAATTGCAGCTAACACTACATCCCTTTCCGATGTGGAAGCTGGTAGGGCAGATTTGAAAAATCGGCGCGGGGGCACCTCCTCGAATTTCAATTTGTAACCCTGGGAAACTATTTCCAACACCCAGGGATTCAGGTCTGCACTGACGCAGGCCTGACTGAAAAGTCGAAGACGTGCCCCCACCGGTGCGGACTCCCTCAGGGGAGCCCCAGCGTCATGCTGTGGGTTTTGGAGCAGCCGGGGAGGACTTTTGTTCCTGGGCACCTGCCGAAGCAGGTGCTCTTTTGCCTCTGCCCTTACCTCTGGCGAGGAAAGAGGATCCCCGACCTCTTCTGGACTTGTGCGAACGAAAGGACTGCATCTGATAGGGTGTTACTTTCTTTTGCTGTTGGGGAATATATGGTAAAAAATTTGATTTACCTGCTGTAGCTGTGGAAACCAGGTCCGTCAGCCCATCCCCAAACAATACATCACCCTTATAGGGTAGTACTTCCATATGTTTTTTGGAATCCGCATCACCCGTCCATTGGCGAGTCCATAAGGATCTTCTCGCTGAGATAGACATAGCATTGGCCCTAGAAGCTAGCAATCCAATGTCCCTTTGAGCATCCCTCATAAATAAGACTGCGTCTTTTATATGGGCTAGAGTTAAGAATATAGTATCCTTATCCATATTATCAAATTGATCTGTCAGCTCATCTGTCCAAGCTGCAATTGCGCTACACTCCCATGCCGACGCAATTGTCGGTCTTAGCACAGCACCCGTATGAGAATAAATACACTTTAAGGTAGTTTCTTGCCTGCGATCTGCAGGGTCCTTAAGGGCCGCTGTGTCAGGAGACGGTAGCGCCACTTTCTTGGACAAGCGCGTCAGGGCCTTGTCCACAGTGGGGGATGATTCCCAAATCTCCCTGTCCTGCTTAGGAAAGGGGTATGCCATATAAATTATTTTGGGGATCTGCAGTCTCTTTTCCGGAGTCTCCCAAGCTTTTCCAAAGAAATCATTTAATTCATGAGATGTGGGAAAATTAATAATCTGTTTCTTTCCCTTAAACATGTGTACCATTGTGTCGGGGACCGAGGGTTCATCCTCAATATGCAACACATCCCTTATTGCCACAATCATACACTGAATGGTTTTAGTCACCCTAGGGTGCAATTTTACTTCGTCGTAGTCGACACTGGAATCAGAATCCGTGTCTGTAGTAGTGTCTTGTGTTAAGGGACGCTTTTGAGACCCCGACGGGCCCTGTGAGTCGGTCCAATCCGAGGATTGACCCCCTGATGTACCCCCTAATTTAGCCTTATCAAGCCTTTTATGTAAAGATGCCACACTTTCATTCAACATATGCCACATGTCCATCCAATCTGGAGTCGGCACAACCGACGGGGACACACCACTCATTTGCTCCACCTCCTCCTTGGAGAAGCCTTCCGCCTCAGACATGTCGACACACTTGTACCGACACCCCCCACACACAGGGATTAACCTATAAGGGGACAAAACCCCAACCAGGCCCTTAGGAGAGACAGAGATAGAGTATACCAGCATACACCAGCGCTTAAAAACACTGGAAAAAATATGACCAGATAGCGCTTTTTTATATATAATATACCAATTCCCACTCACTGCGTCACTAATGTGCCCCCCTCCTCTTTTTTCCAGCCTGTGAAGTTCAGCAGGGGAGAGACCAGGGAGCCAGCGTTCATGCATGCAGCTTCTGTGGAGAAAATGGCGCTGGTTAGTGCTGAGGATCAAGCCCCGCCCACCCGACGGCAGGCTTCGGTCCCAGTGACTGTTCTATTAAAATGGCGGGGGATCTTAGATTTACTGCCTCCGCAGCCTAATCTATCTGAATTTTCCCAAAAGTGAGGGATATTGCTGCCCAGGGCAAAATGATTTTTCAACAGAAAACTCTGGAGAGCTCTCGGCAGTGCACCCATTCTCCTCTGGGCACAAGATCTAACTGAGGTCTGGAGGAGGGGCATAGAGGGAGGAGCCAGTGCACACCCATAGTAAAAGTTCTTTTTAGGTGCTCTATCTCCTGCGGAGCCCATCTATACCCCATGGTCCTTACGGAGTCCCCAGCATCCTCTAGGACGTAAGAGAAAATAAGATTCCTTGTCCTCTCCTATCACTGTGTCATCCTTGATGTGCAGGACCTCCCTTATAGCTTCTATCAGGGCCTGTATTCCTTGTGACAGGGCTGCATCCCCCCACCTAAGTCTACCTCCCACTCCTCTGGGTCTGACACATCATCATCAATGTCAGCCTGCAGGATTTGGGCCAGAGTAAGCTTTTGTGGACAAATGGCAGGGGTATGAAACGCTGGCATGAGACTTGAATCTCTATTCATCAGGTCATCCATAGGCTGTCTTAACTGTTGCGTCTCTCAGTATGGGACAATTTATTAGAAATATCTGAGATCATCCCTTTTAGAGAATCCAACCATGCTGGTTCGGATCCACTAGTCAGAGAATGTGTACTACCCTGAGTACATTGTAGTGATCCCCCTGGAGAAGAAAAACACTCTGCAGTGCATGAAATACACTCCTTTGACATTGTAATGTGAAAGTACACACACACACACACACACCACAAAAGTTAAGCCCAGTTAACCCAAACAGAGCCCTTCTAGGGGAACACAGAGTATGATGGAGCCAGCCACACAGTGCCCTTCTTGCTAAAGCTGAGCTTAACTGGGTCGCAGACTAAATACCCTTAATAGGGTATTAGTATTCCTATACAGCCTCCCGCTATGACCCCCTGGTACTGCTGAGGTAATCTGGAGTCTTTGTGGAGGAGCTGCGTGTCTCTGTCAGGCTGTTCAGCTGCAGAGGGAAAATGGCGCTGGTGAGCCGCTGGGTCCGCTCAAAGTGAAGCCCCGCCCCTGTAATGGCGTGCCGTCTTCCCATTTTTTTTATACTGGCTGAGGTTATATGTGTGGTTTACAGTGGGTTAGAACCCCTGTAAACTTAGTGCCAGTGTGGGTATAGTTGTGGCTTTAACGCGCCCCTCACAGCGGAACATGTTATGTCTCTGAAGCCTGCAAACCTGTCAGCGCTGCGCTACTACCCTCATGCCGCCATTACCGGCAGCGACCCGCTAACTGGGACACCTGCCATCTATTCACCACTCTTCTTACTTCTGGCTCTGTTAGGGGTGGCAGCGTGCTGCGGGACTGTACAGTCACCGTGGTGGGGCTTGCGGATAGGTTCCTCAGGAGTTATGTCCTGTCAGCGGGGAATGGGACAATTAACCCTAGGGAGGTTGGGCCGTTGCCCCCCTAAGTCCCACAAAGCAGGCAGTCTGGTGCCAACCAGACCTGCCTGAAAACAACAAACAGAAAATAAATACAGAAAACTCTTCAGGAGCTTCCCTAAGCGTCACCAGCTCCTCCGGGCACATTTTCTAAACTGAGTCTGGTAGGAGGGGCATAGAGAGAGGAGCCAGCCCACACTATTAATTTCTTAAAGTGCCAAGGCTCCTAGTTGACCCATCTATACCACATGGTACGAATGTGGACCCCAGTTTCCTCTAGGCCATAGGTTCTCAAACTCGGTCCTCAGGACCCCACACAGTGCATGTTTTGCAGGTAACCCAGCAAGTGTATTAATTACTCACTGACACATTTTAAAAAGTCCACAAGTGGAGCTAATTATTTCACTTGTGATTCTGTGAAGAGACCTGCAAAACATGCACTGTGTGGGGCCCTGAGGACTGTGTTTGAGAACCTGTGCTCTAGGACTTAAGGGAAACCATGTTAACCTTAATTTTAGATTGTAAACTCTTGCGAGCGAGGCATTTTCATTCTTGCACTAGTGTGTAACGTCTGCACAGGTCTGACAGAGTGGTCCCCCAACAGTAGCCAAAAAAATAAGAATTTACTCACCGGTAATTCTATTTCTCGTAGTCCGTAGTGGATGCTGGGAACTCCGTAAGGACCATGGGGAATAGCGGGCTCCGAAGGAGGCTGGGCACTCTAGAAAGATTTTAGGACTACCTGGTGTGCACTGGCTCCTCCCACTATGACCCTCCTCCAAGCCTCATGTTAGGACACCGTGCCCGGACGAGCAGACATAAGGAAGGATTTAGAATCCCGGGTAAGACTCTTACCAGCCACACCAATCACACCGTACAACTCGTGATACAATATCCAGTTTGACAGTATGAAAACAACTGAGCCTCTCAACAGATGGCTCAACAATAACCCTTTTGTTAACAATAACTATTTACAAGTATTGCAGACAATCCGCACTTGGGATGGGCGCCCAGCATCCACTACGGACTACGAGAAATAGAATTACCGGTGAGTAAATTCTTATTTTCTCTAACGTCCTAGTGGATGCTGGGAACTCCGTAAGGACCATGGGGATTATACCAAAGCTCCCAAACGGGCGGGAGAGTGCGGATGACTCTGTAGCACCGAATGAGAGAACTCCAGGTCCTCCTCAGCCAGGGTATCAAATTTGTAGAATTTTTCAAACGTATTTGCCCCTGACCAAGTAGCTGCTCGGCAAAGTTGTAAAGCCGAGACCCCTCGGGCAGCCGCCCAAGATGAGCCCACCTTCCTTGTGGAATGGGCCTTTACAGATTTTGGCTGTGGCATGCCTGCCATAGAATGTGCAAGCTGAATTGTACTACAAATCCAGCGAGCAATAGACTGCTTAGAAGCAGGAGCACCCAACTTGTTGGGTGCATACAGGATAAACAGCGAGTCAGATTTTCTGACTCCAGCCGTCCTGGAAACATATATTTTCAGGGCCCTGACAACGTCTAGCAACTTGGAGTCCTCCAATTCACTAGTAGCCGCCGGCACCACAATAGGCTGGTTCAGGTGAAACGCTGACACCACCTTAGGGAGAAATTGGGGACGAGTCCTCAACTCTGCCCTATCCTGGCTGAAGCAAAGGCTAATAACATGATCACTTTCCACGTGAGATATTTCAGATCCACGGTTTTTAGTGGCTCAAACCAATGTGATTTTAAGAAACTCAACATCATGTTGAGATCCCAAGGTGCCACTGGAGGCACAAACGGGGGCTGAATATGCAGCACTCCTTTTACAAAAGTCTGAACTGCAGGTACTGAAGCTAGTTCTTTTTGAAAGAAAATCGACAGAGCCGAGATCTGTACTTTAATGGAGCCTAGTTTTAGGCCCATATCCACTCCTGCTTGCAGGAAATGCAGAAATCGACCTAGTTGAAATTCCTCTGTTGGGGCCTTATTGGCCTCGCACCATGCAACATATTTTCGCCATATGCGGTGATAATGCGTTGCCGTAACATCTTTCCTGGCCTTAATAAGCGTAGGAATGACTTCTTCCGGAATACCCTTTTCCTTTAGGATCCAGTGTTCAACCGCCATGCCGTCAAACGCAGCCGCGGTAAGTCTTGGAACAGACAGAGCCCCTGCTGTAGCAGGTCCTGTCTGAGCGGTAGAGGCCACGGGTCCTCTGAGAGCATCTCTTGAAGTTCCGGGTACCACGCTCGTCTTGGCCAATCCGGAACCACGAGAATTGTGTTTACTCCTCGCTTTTTTATTATTCTCAATACCTTTGGAATGAGAGGCAGAGGAGGGAACACATAAACCGACTGGTACACCCACGGTGTTACTAGAGCGTCCACAGCTATCGCCTGAGGGTCCCTTGACCTGGCGCAATATTTTTTTAACTTTTTGTTGAGACGGGACGCCATCATGTCCACCTGTGGTTTTTCCCAACGGTTTACCAGCATCTGGAAGACTTCTGGGTGAAGTCCCCACTCCCCCGGGTGGAGGTCGTGTCTGCTGAGGAAGTCTGCTTCCCAGTTGTCCACTCCCGGAATGAACACTGCTGACAGTGCTAGTACATGATTCTCCGCCCATCGGAGAATTTTTGTGGCTTCTGCCATCGCCATCCTGCTTCTTGTGCCGCCCTGTCGATTTACATGGGCGACTGCCGTGATGTTGTCTGACTGGATCAGCACCGGCTGGTGTAGGAGCAGGGATTTTGCTTGACTTAGGGCATTGTAGATGGCCCTTAGTTCCAGAATATTTATGTGAAGGGAAGTCTCCTGACTCGACCATAGTCCTTGGAAGTTTCTTCCCTGTGTGACTGCCCCCCAGCCTCGAAGGCTGGCATCCGTGGTCACCAGGACCCAGTCCTGTATGCCGAACCTGCGGCCCTCTAGAAGATGAGCACTCTGCAGCCACCACAGTAGAGACACCCTGGTTCTTGGAGACAGGGTTATTAAGCGATGCATCTGAAGATGCGATCCGTACCACTGGTCCAACAGGTCCCACTGAAAGATTCTGGCATGGAACCTGCCGAAGGGAATGGCTTCGTAAGAAGCCACCATCTTTCCCAGGACCCGCGTGCAGTGATGCACGGATACCTGTTTTGGTTTCAGGAGGTCTCTGACTAGAGATGACAACTCCCTGGCTTTCTCCTCCGGGAGAAACACTTTTCTCTGGACTGTATCCAGAATCATACCCAGGAACAGTAGCCGTGTCGTCGGAACCAGCTGTGACTTTGGGATATTCAGAATCCAGCCGTGCTGGTGCAGCACTTCCTGGGATAGTGCTACTCCCACCAACAACTGTTCCTTGGACCTCGCTTTTATTAGGAGATCGTCCAAGTACGGGATAATTAAAACTCCCTTTCTTCGAAGGAGTATCATCATTTCCGCCATAACCTTGGTAAATACCCTCGGTGCCGTGGACAGTCCAAACGGCAGCGTCTGGAATTGGTAATGGCAATCCTGTACCACAAATCTGAGGTACTCCTGGTGAGGATGGTAAATGGGGACATGCAAGTAAGCATCCTTGATGTCCAGGGATACCATGTAATCCCCCTCGTCCAGGCTTGCAATAACCGCCCTGAGCGATTCCATCTTGAACTTGAATTTCTTTATGTATGTGTTCAAGGATTTCAAATTTAGAATGGGTCTCACCGAACCGTCCGGTTTCGGTACCACAAATAATGTGGATTAATAACCCCGGCCTTGTCGAAGTAGGGGTACCTTTATTATCACCTGCTGAGAATACAGCTTGTGAATTGCCGTTAGCACCGCCTCCCTGTCTGAGGGAGCAATTGGCAAGGCAGATTTTAGGAACCGGTGGGGTGGGGACGCCTCGAATTCCAGCTTGTACCCCTGAGATACTATTTGCAGGATCCAGGGATCCACCTGTGAGCGAACCCACTGATCGCTGAAATTTTTGAGGCGACCCCCCACCGTACCTGGCTCCGCCTGTGGAGCCCCACCGTCATGCGGCGGACTTGGAAGAGGAAGCGGGGGAGGACTTTTGCTCCTGGGAACCTGCTGTTTGTTGCAGCCTTTTTCCCCTACCTCTGCCTCTGGACAGAAAAGACCCGCCTTTTCCACGCCTGTTTTTCTGGGTCCGAAAGGACTGAACCTGATAAAACGGCGCCTTCTTAGGCTGTGAGGGGACATGGGGTAAAAATGCTGACTTCCCAGACGTTGCTGTGGAAACTAGGTCCGAGAGACCATCCCCAAATAATTCCTCACCCTTATATGGCAACACTTCCATGTGCTTTTTAGAATCTGCATCTCCTGTCCACTGGCGAGTCCATAAGCCTCTCCTAGCAGAAATGGACAATGCACTTACTTTAGATGCCAGTCGGCAGATTTCCCTCTGTGCATCTTTCATATATAAGACTGAGTCTTTTATATGGTCTATGGTTAACAGGATCGTGTCTCTGTCTAATGTGTCAATATTTTCTGACAGTTTATCTGACCAAGCAGCGGCAGCACTGCACATCCAAGCTGACGCAATAGCTGGCCTAAGTATAATGCCTGTGTGTGTATATACAGACTTCAGGATCGCCTCCTGCTTTCTATCAGCAGGTTCCTTGAGGGCGGCCGTATCCGGAGACGGTAGTGCCACCTTTTTAGAAAAACGTGTGAGCGCTTTATCCACTCTAGGGGGTGTTTCCCAACGTGACCTATCCTCTGGCGGGAAAGGGAACTCCATTAGTACCTTCTTAGGAATTACCAATTTTTTATCAGGGAAAGCCCACGCTTCTTCACACACTTCATTTAATTCATCTGATGGGGGAAAAACTACGGGTAGTTTTTTCTCTCCAAACATAATACCCTTTTTAGTGGTACCAGTAGTTATATCAGAAATGTTCAAAACCTCTTTCATTGCCTCAATCATACAGTGAATGGCCTTAGTGGGCATCAGGTTTGACTCATCGTCGTCGACACTGGTGTCAGTATCAGTGTCGACATCTGGGTCTGCTTGAGGTAGCGGGCGTTTTAGAGCCCCTGACGACCCATGCGACGCCTGGGCAGGCACGAGCTGAGAAGTCGGCTGTCCCACATTTGGCATGTCGTCGATTTTCTTATATAAGGAGTCTATACGTGCACTCATTACTTTCCATAAGTCCATCCACTCAGGTGTCTGCCCCGCAGGGGGTGACATCCCTTCTAAAGGCATCTGCTCCGCCTCCACATCATTATCCTCATCAAACATGTCGACACAGCCGTACCGACACACCGCACACACACAAGGAATGCTCCGAATGAGGACAGGACCCACAAAAGCCCTTTGGGGGGACAGAGTGAGAGTATGCCAGCACACACCAGAGCGCTATATAATGCAGGGACTAACTGAGTTATGTCCCCTATAGCTGCTTTTTATATTATATATGTATTGCGCCCAAATTTAGTGCCCCCCCTCTCTGTTTTTACCCTGTTCTGAAGTGTAGACTGCAGGGGAGAGCCAGGGAGCTTCCTTCCAGCGGATCTGTGAAGGAGAAATGGCGCCAGTGTGTCTGAGGGAGATAGCTCCGCCCCTTTTCCGCGGCCTATTCTCCCGCTTTTTTCTGGATTCTGGCAGGGGAATTTACCACATATATAGCCTCTAGGGCTATATATTGTGGTATTTTTGCCAGCCAAGGTGTTTTTATTGCAGCTCAGGGCGCCCCCCCCCAAGCGCCCTGCACCCTCAGTGACCGGAGTGTGAAGTGTGCATGAGGAGCAATGGCGCACAGCTGCAGTGCTGTGCGCTACCTTGGTGAAGACTGATGTCTTCTGCCGCCGTTTTTCCGGACCTCTTCTTGCTTCTGGCTCTGTAAGGGGGACGGCGGCGCGGCTCCGGGACCGAACACCAAGGACTGGGCCTGCGGTCGATCCCTCTGGAGCTAATGGTGTCCAGTAGCCTAAGAAGCCCAATCCGGCTGCAAGCAGGCGAGTTCGCTTCTTCTCCCCTTAGTCCCTCGCTGCAGTGAGCCTGTTGCCAGCAGGTCTCACTGAAAACAAAAAACCTAAAACTATACTTTTTTCTAAGGGCTCAGGAGAGCCCCTAGTGTGCATCCAACCTCGGCCGGGCACGAAATCTAACTGAGGCTTGGAGGAGGGTCATAGTGGGAGGAGCCAGTGCACACCAGGTAGTCCTAAATCTTTCTAGAGTGCCCAGCCTCCTTCGGAGCCCGCTATTCCCCATGGTCCTTACGGAGTTCCCAGCATCCACTAGGACGTTAGAGAAATAAGATTTTACTCACCGGTAAATCTATTTCTCGTAGTCCGTAGTGGATGCTGGGAACTCCGTAAGGACCATGGGGAATAGCGGCTCCGCAGGAGACTGGGCACATCTAAGAAAGATTTAGGACTACCTGGTGTGCACTGGCTCCTCCCACTATGACCCTCCTCCAGACCTCAGCTAGGATACTGTGCCCGGAAGAGCTGACACAATAGGGAAGGATTTTGAATCCCGGGTAAGACTCATACCAGCCACACCAATCACACCGTATAACTCGTGATATTATACCCAGTTAACAGTATGAACATAACAGAGCCTCTCAACAGATGGCTCAACTATAACCCTTTTAGTTAGGCAATAACTATATACAAGTATTGCAGACAATCCGCACTTGGGATGGGCGCCCAGCATCCACTACGGACTACGAGAAATAGATTTACCGGTGAGTAAAATCTTATTTTCTCTGACGTCCTAGTGGATGCTGGGAACTCCGTAAGGACCATGGGGATTATACCAAAGCTCCCAAACGGGCGGGAGAGTGCGGATGACTCTGCAGCACCGAATGAGAGAACTCCAGGTCCTCCTCAGCCAGGGTATCAAATTTGTAGAATTTAGCAAACGTGTTTGCCCCTGACCAAGTAGCAGCTCGGCAAAGTTGTAAAGCCGAGACCCCTCGGGCAGCCGCCCAAGATGAGCCCACTTTCCTCGTGGAATGGGCTTTTACTGATTTCGGATGCGGCAGTCCAGCCGCAGAATGCGCCAGCTGAATTGTACTACAAATCCAGCGAGCAATAGTCTGCTTAGAAGCAGGAGCACCCAGCTTGTTGGGCGCATACAGGATAAGTAGCGAGTCAGTTTTCCTGACTCGCGCCGTCCTGGAAACATAAATTTTCAAGGCCCTGACTACGTCCAGTAACTTGGAATCCTCCAAGTCCCTAGTAGCTGCAGGCACTACAATAGGTTGGTTCGATTGTAAAGCCGATACCACCTTAGGGAGAAACTGGGGACGAATCCTCAATTCTGCCCTATCCATATGGAAAATCAGATAAGGGCTTATACATGACAAAGCCGCCATTTCTGATACACGCCTGGCCGAAGCCAAGGCCAACAACATGACCACTTTCCACGTGAGATATTTCAGATCCACGGTTTTAAGTAGCTCCATGATTTTAGGAATCTCAACACCACGTTGAGATCCCAAGGTGCCACTAGAGGCACAAGTTGGGGCTGAATATGCAGCACTCCCTTTACAAATGTCTGAACTTCAGGTAGTGAAGCCAGTTCTCTCTGGAAGAAAATCGACAGAGCCGAAATCTGGACCTTAATGGAAGCCAATTTTAGGCCCATAGTCACTCCTGACTGTAGGAAGTGCAGAATTCGACCCAGTTGAAATTCCTCTGTTGGGGCCTTCCTGGCCTCATACCAAGCAACATATTTTCACCATATGCGGTGATAATGTTTTGCGGTCACATCTTTCCTAGCCGTAATCAGCGTAGGAATGACTTCCTCCGGAATGCCTCTTTCCTTTAGGATCCGGTGTTCAACCGCCATGCCGTCAAACGCAGCCGCGGTAAGTCTTGGAACAGACAGGGCTCCTGCTGCAGCAGGTCCTGTCTGAGCGGCAGAGGCCATGGGTCCTCCGAGATCATTTTTTGAAGTTCTGGGCACCAAGCTCTTCTTGGCCAATCCGGAACCACGAGTATAGTTCTTACTCCTCTCCTTCTTATTATTCTCAGTACCTTGGGTATGAGAGGCAGAGGAGGGAACACATACACCGACTGGTACACCCACGGTGTTACCAGAGCGTCCACAGCTATCGCCTGAGGGTCCCTTGACCTGGCGCAATATTTTTTTATTTATTTTTTATAGCTTTTTGTTGAGGCGGGACGCCATCATGTCCACCTGTGGCCTTTTCCAATGGTGTACAATCCTTTGAAAGACTTCTGGATGAAGTCCCCACTCTCCCGGGTGGAGGTCGTGTCTGCTGAGAAGATCTGCTTCCCAGTTGTCCGCTCCGGGAATGAATACTGCTGACAGTGCTAACACATGATTTTCCGCCCATCGGAGAATCCTTGTGGCTTCTGCCATCGCCATCCTGCTTCTTGTGCCGCCCTGTTGGTTTACATGGGCCGTGATGATGTCTGACTGAATCAGTACCGGCTGGTTTTGAAGCAGGGGTTTTGCTTGACTTAGGGCATTGTAAATGTCCCTCAGTTCCAGAATATTTTTGTGTAGGGAAATCTCCTGGTTTGACCATAGCCCCTGGAAGATACTTCCCTGTGTGACTGCCCCCCAGCCTTGAAGGCTGGCATTCGTGGTCACCAGGACCCAGTCCTGTATGCCGACTCTGCGGCTCTCTTGAAGATGAGCACTCTGCAGCCACCACAGCAGAGACACCCTAGTCCATGGAGACAGGGTTATCAGTCGATGCATCTGATATGCGACCTGGACCACTTGTCCAACCGGTTCCACTGAAAAAGTTCTTGCATGGAACCTATCGAATGGAATTGCTTCGTAGAAAGCTACCATTTTTCCCAGGACTCGCGTGCAGTGATGCACCGACACCTGTTTTGGTTTCAGGAGGCCTCTGACTAGAGATGACAGCTCCTTGGCCTTCTCCTCCAGCAGAAACACTTATTTCTAGTCTGTGTCCAGAACCATTCCCAGGAACAGTAGATGTGTCGTAGGGACCAGCTGTGACTTTGGAATATTTAGAATTCAACCGTGCTGTTGTAGCACTTCAGAGATAGTGCCACCCCTACCAACAACTGCTCCCTGGACCTCGCCTTTATCAGGAGATCGTCCAAGTATGGGATAATTTAAAACTCCCTTTTTTCGAAGGGGTATCATCATTTCGGCCATTACCTTGGTAAATACCCTCGGTGCCGTGGACAGGCCCAACGGCAACGTCTGGAATTGGTAATGACAATCCTGTACCACAAATCTGAGGTACTCCTGGTGAGGATGGTAAATGGGACATGCAGGCAAGCATCCTTGATGTCCAGATATACCATGTAATCTCCCTCGTCCAGGCTTGGAATAATCGCCCTGAGCGATTCCATCTTGAACTTGAATTTTTTTATATATGTGTTCAAGGATTCCAATTTTAAAATGGGTCTCACCGAACCCTCAGGTTTCGGTACCACAAACATTGTGGAATAGTAACCCCGGCCTTGTTAAAGGAGGGGTACCTTGATTATCACCTGCTGGAAGTGCAGCTTGTGAATTTCCGCCAGTACTACCTCTCCGAGGGCAGCAGGCAAGGCTGATTTGAGGTAACGGCGAGGGGGAGTCGCCTCGAACTCTAGCTTGTATCCCTGTGATACAACTTGCAGAACCCAGGGATCTACCTGTGAGCGAGCCCAGAGGTCGCTGAAGTTCCCGAGACGCGCCCCCACCGCACCTGGCTCCACCTGTGGAGTCCCAGTGACATGCGGTGGACTCAGAGGAAGCGGGAGAAGATTTTTGTTTCCCTCTTCCCTTGTCTCTGTGCAGAAAGGAAGCGCCTTTGACCGTTTGCTTTTCTGAAGCCGAAAGGACTGTACTTGATAATATAGTTTTCTTAGGCTGTGAGGAAACCTGAGGTAAAAATTTTTCCTTCCCAGCTGTTGCTGTGGATACGAGGTCCCAAAGACCATCCCCAAACAATTCCTCACTCTTATAAGGCAGAATCTCTATGTGCCTTTAAAGTCAGCATCACCTGTCCACTGCTGGGTCCCTAATACCCTCCTAGCAGAATGGACATTGCATTAATTTTGGATGCCAGCCGGTAAATATCCCTCTGTGCATCCCTCATATATAAGACTACGTCTTTAATATGCTCTATGTTAGCAAAATAGTATCCCTGTCTAGTGTATTATATTATCAGACAGGGTATCAGACCACGCCGCAGCAGCACTATCCATGCGGAGGCAATTTGCAGGTCTCAGTATAGTACCTGAGTGTGTAAATACAGACTTCAGGATAGCCTCCTGCTTTTTATCAGCAGGCACCTTCAAAGTGGCCGTATCCTAAGACGGCAGTGCCACCTTATTTGACAAACGTGTGAGCGCCTTATCCACCCTAGGGGATATCTCCCAACGTGACCTATCCTCTGGCGGGAAAGGGTACGCCGTGAGTAACCTTTTAGAAATTACCAGTTTCTTATCGGGGGAACCCACGCTTTTTCACACACTTCATTCACTCATCTGATGGTGGAACAAAACACTGCCTGCTTTTTCTCCCCAAACATAAAACCCTCTTTTAAAAAGGTACTTGGGTTAATGTCAGAAATGTGTAACACATTTTTTTTTTTTTATTTTATTGCCGGGATCAAGTCACGGATGTTCCTAGTGGATTGTGTATATGTCTCAACCTTGTCGACACTGGAGTCCGACTCCGTGTCGACATCTGTGTCTGCCATCTGAGGGAGCGGGCGTTTTTGAGCCCCTGATGGCCTTTGAGACGCCTGGGCAGGCGCGGGCTGAGAAGCCGGCTGTCCCACAGCTGTTACGTCATCCAGCCTTTTATGTAAGGAGTTGACACTGTCGGTTAATACCTTCCACATATCCATCTACTCTGGTGTCGGCCCCACAGGGGGCGACATCACATCTATCGGCATCTGCTCCGTCACCACATAAGCCTCCTCATCAAACATGTCGACACAGCCTTACCGACACACCGCACACACACAGAGAATGCTCTGACTGAGGACAGGACCCCACAAAGCCCTTTGGGGAGACAGAGAGAGAGAGTATGCCAGCACACACCAGAGCGCTATATAATGCAGGGATAACACTATAATTGAGTGATTTTTCCCCCAATAGCTGCTAGTATACATATATTGCGCCTAAATTTAGTGCCCCCCCTCTCTTTTTAACCCTTTGAGCCTGAAAACTACAGGGGAGAGCTTTCTTCCAGCTGCACTGTGAAGAGAAAATGGCGCCAGTGTGCTGAGGGAGATAGCTTCGCCCCTTTTTCGCGGACTTTTCTCCCGCATTTTTAAGGAATCTGGCAGGGGTATTTATCACATATATAGCCTCTGGGCAGAGCCGGCCCTAGCCACTATGATGCCCTAGGCAAGATTTTGGCTGGTGCCCCCTAGCACCATCGCTATTTCTGCCTCTGACCCTGCGCCCCTTTCCCAGCACCATCACCCCTCACCCATAGCAGTCCCCTTTTTGTTTTCCTATCCCCTGTAATTTAAATAAGAACAGGGCGCACATTCGGCGTACAGCCCAAAAAGGTATGTGTTTTTGCTGGCAATGGGCATGGCCACACAATAGTACCCCCAATTCAAATTATGCCTCACAGTAGTGCAACTTTATTCACAATTTATCATGTGATAGTGTCCCTTATTCACATTACATCACACAGTAGTACCACTGTACCTTATATACGTTACTCCTTGCAGCACTGCCCCTCATTCACATAACATCATACTGAATTGCTCCTTATTCACATTATACCACACCGTATAGCCCTTTATTCTCATTACACCACACCATATTGCTGCTTATTCACATTACACCACACCATATTGCTCTTTATTCACATTAGACCACACAGTAGTGCCCTTTCTATACGTTACGCCACACAGTAGAGCACCTTATACACATAATGACACACATTGGTAATGCATTTATACACATAATACCACACAGTAATGCCCCTTACACATATGACACACATTATTAATGTCCTTATAAACAGTGTGCCTTACACATTATGCCAACCCTTATTAATGCCCTTATACACATAATTTTCCTTATACATATGCCGCACATTGTTAATGCCCTCATACACATAATGACACACATAATGTCCCTTACACATATACCGCACATTATTAGTGCCCTTATACCCATAATGACACACATAGTGCCCCAGACACATACAGTATGTTACACATTATTAATGCCCTTATACAAATAATGACATATAGTTCCTGGCGTGAGTCAACTGGCAGCTCTGCTAACGTCGAGTGCCTATTTTTTTTTTATGAAAATGCATCTTATTTGCATTGCTATGTGGCAAGGATGCACAAGCAGCTTCAGCTGATTAAAATGATATGCAGCATGCCTATATATTGTGTGCGACTGTGGCTGTATCTGCATACGAAATGCTGCACACAGTATATAGGCATGCCGCATATCATTTTAATCAGCAGAAGCTGCTCGTGCCCCTAGGCATACCAGATGCCCTAGGCAATTGCCTAGTTTGCCTATACCTAAGGCCGGCTCTGCCTCTGGGGCTATATATTGTGATATATTTGCCAGCCAAGGTGTTTTTATTGCTTCTCAGGCCCCCCCCCCCCCAGCGCCTTGCACCCTCAGTGACCGGAGTGTGAAGTGTGTATGAGGAGCAATGGCGCACAGCTGCAGTGCTGTGCGCTACCTTGGAGAAGACTGATGTCTTCAGCCGCCGATTTTCCGGACTCTTCTTGCTTCTGGCTCTGTAAGGGGGCCGGCGGCGCGGCTCCGGGACCGAACATCAATGGACAGTTCCATGCGGTCGATCCCTCTGGAGCTAATGGTGTCCAGTAGCCTAAGAAGCCCAAACTACCCACAGTTAGGTAGGTTCGCTTCTTCTCCCCTTAGTCCCTCGTTGCAGTGAGCCTGTTGCCAGCAGGTCTCACTGTAAAATAAAAAACCTAAAATATACTTTCTTCCTAGGAGCTCAGGAGAGCCCCTAGTGTGCATCCAGCTCGAGCCGGGCACAGGATTCTAACTGAGGTCTGGAGGAGGGTCATAGTGGGAGGAGCCAGTGCACACCAGGTAGTCCTAAATCTTTCTTAGATGTGCCCAGTCTCCTGCGGAGCCGCTATTCCCCATGGTCCTTACGGAGTTCCCAACATCCACTAGGACGTCAGAGAAACTAGGACTGTCCGCTGAATTCGGAACGAATGGGAGGTATGGTCTAAAGTGATGCACCAACTGTCCTGGACATCACACTTATTTTACAGTTGCAGTCACCTATGGAGAACTAGTTAATTAATGGAGGTTTTAACAAAGGTGAACCATTAGATATTGTGAAGTCCAGGAGCAGAGCATTTCATAACTGCTGGAAGGGGTCATGCATACCTCCCAACATGACCCACTCCAGGAGGGACAGAATGCTCTGCTTCTGGACTTCTCTCTTAATTTATGACTGCCATTACCTGTGCTGAAACACCTTTCTTATTCA
Organism: Pseudophryne corroboree; assembly: GCF_028390025.1. NCBI lineage: Eukaryota > Metazoa > Chordata > Amphibia > Anura > Myobatrachidae > Pseudophryne > Pseudophryne corroboree. The sequence continues at coordinate 103,460,241 of NC_086446.1, forward strand.
TTAACCTGACAGGTACCGACAATCCCGTCATGTATTAAACTATATAATGCTTTAACCATTTGCAGCTGCTTAGCTATAATATCCAAATTCAATATGACACACACACCATATCCATTATTTTCCACTGAACGGCCTCCCCAAAACTATGCAGACAAACAATGGTAGCTCCACCATCCCATTCACTGAAAAAGTAACATTGTTATATGCAGACTTTGAAAAGCAACACGCATGGCGTCTCCATGCGATGCGCAGCGGCAGCCATTTTCCCGAAGACCAACATTACTTTACATATACACACATGAACTACAGTAGCGAAACCGGAGACATTTAAGTCACTAACATAACAAGTGTTAGCCTCGGCACTGAAATACAAAAGCAGCTCACCGGGTTAGGGGCAATGAATCTCGAAAAATGCTCCACAATGCCGGGCTGTAAGCTAGACAATGTGAGGGACCGTGTGTAAGAAGAAACTATGTGGCTCCGACCCCAACATATAGCAACCATTCGCGCATGCGCAATACGTGTACTGTGGCTAGTTTAGGGAAACAGTAGACATTACGTCACCAGATTTGGAATGCCGCTGCCATGATTGATAAGGGCAATAGGAAGTTTGCTCCTGAATCCTATTATCCACGAAAATGTTTGCTTTTTATTTTTATTTTTTTCCGGTCTGGACAATACCGGAGGCAGAATTGACCAACCTGTGTGATTTCCAATGACAGCACTACTCCCCTTCTCCTTTTACCACTTTGCTAGCATATATATTAGACAAAATCTTGCCCACATTGCAAAATAAACCAGTTGCTTTGATGAACGTCATGTTAGTTTCCAGACAACAACTGCATCATGTAATAAGAAAAAATAAAATAGTGCAATAAAGACACTCCCTGCTGCTGTTCAGTACATTTTGTCTACTGATCATACACCTGAAATCAACATTTGAACTTGAACTCAGGCAATATAAATTCTATTGCCTGTTGTTTCCCTTATTTGCACAGTACAAATGTTTTTTGGTGTATGTAGATCCCTATAGATCTTGGTAATTTAGGTCTGTTGCTACTTACCTACTTTACCGGATTATCTAATTCTTACCCATTTAACTAGGAAGGAGGGGGAGTGAGTGGGGGTGATTCTCGGCAAAGTCTTCTGCATGAAAAATGGCTTTCCGTGGAATTGAAAACAACAGTCTCAGAATAAAGGGCCCTTCACACTTGGCGATATTGAAGGACGATATGAACGATATTGTTCAAACATGAACGATAAATCGCATACCCTACAACATTTTACACCTAAAAATTGGTACAAACTCAAAAATGGGGCATGGCCACGGATAAAGGGGATGTGGCCACGCCCCTTTTCCTATACTGTCAATGGACGTTTGGAGAGCTAAAAATCGGTAGACCATTAAAAAAAAGGTACTGTACGTGCCAAAAAGGTACAGCTGGAGGGTATGAAATTGTTCATATCGTTCAGTGTGGATGCATCAACGATTAATGATGTGCGTCCCCGCAGTCGTTCATGATTGGTCGATCATCGTTTATTCATGGAAGCCAATTTGGACGATATCAATGAAATGTAATGTCATATCATCCAAATCAGCTATAAAAATCGTGCAGTGTGTATAAAAAAAATGGTTGACAGAAAATCGGCCAAATCGCCAAGTGTGTAGAGCCCTTAAGGTCAGTCACCCACACTGCAATCTGTGGTCAGCACTTTTTTTTTACCAGCGCAAAAATACTTGCAAGTCCTGGGGCTGATGGTGCGGACCTTAGAGGCCACACCTTTGTGTCATTGCGGACCAGGGAATTTGAGTCAGCCATACTCCAGCAGTGGGGTCAATGCCTCCATGCCTTAAATTGACACTTCATTCTGTACTACAATCTACAGGCATGGTTACTCACGGTTGGCACAGTGTTTAGCATTTCCATTTCACATCATTGAGGTCCTAAGTTCCATTTCTGACCAAGGCATATATGTGTGGAGTTTGTATTGATAATGCTGATTTAATTACCTTATAACTTTCACTATATGTAGGTAAGAGACTCAGTACACAATTGGCGTATGGGGTACCGTAAGGGTACGCACTTAGCGTAGCAGATGCTCAGCCGTGATCGAGACGCACAAGCGGCACGCTCGCTCACAGCTTTACGCTTGGTATCGAACACGCTATAGGCGGCCGACTACCGAAATGCTACGCTACTAGCGTAGCGGACGCTGTGACCGCGAGGAGAACGCGAGCGGCGCAGACGCTCACGGGATGACACTCAGTAAACCTTGTATGCAACACACTGAAAGATTGAGTTTGTATTGTAAACCTTACTACTGAAATACTGCAGCGATATAACGCTGCTTAACCTTGTTAATATAAAAGCTGTTTGAGCGATTGAGACGCTCCGAATACCCTCAGCAATGTAATAAACACACAATACCTTGCTAAGGCTCCAAAACCTTTACTAACAAGATTTAGTTATATCAAAAGGGGAAATACAGTTAACAGTTCATACACTACAGGCTAACATCAATATCTAACAGAATAACTACACGTAAATATACAATAGCGGCACAATCGCAAACAATAACATACAATGAGAGAGAGAGAGAACGTGGCAAAATTACAGTCAGAGATTAAGAATGGTCACAGAGAGTACTTACACACTGGGGAATGATTAGCTGCGCAGTCCTGGTTACCAGCTCTGGGTTAGTCAATGATGAAAACCGTTGTGAAGAGAAGACTGAGCTGGGCCAGGCTGCCTGTTCTTATATACCCTACATACAGTATACTACAAAGGGACCTATAATCTCATTGTTCATTGGACACAGGAATGTCTCCCCGCATTATAACAAAAGGTCATAGGTTGGTTTGAACAGGTGGGCTGTGACTATATCAAACTGCTCAGGTGGGAGGGATTCTCAGGATTCCCGCCGCATTGATAATGAACCGCAAATATAGTAAATGTCCAGAAACTACTAATAGACATAACTATATGCAGGAGCGATTAATCTTTACCTAACCAGCACCGGATTGTTCCTAATAAAATGTTCTTTAGTTAGGTACCAAACACCACCGCTCAGACCCTATCTGACCCTTCGTATCATGCAAAGAGGAATTCCTCTGTCCAGGGACCAGTTACAATAAACAAACTTACAGTTATTATTAAGGGGAACATTATCTATAAAACAAACTATTTGGATTTACTATGTAACGATTGAGTCGCCCGCTAGACGCATGCAAACTCTACCGTAAATGCACATACCACGCGCCCGAGCGCACGGCCGTGGAGGAGCCGGCACGCAACTGCGAATATGCGCACGCACGGGAGAGAATGTGCATGTGCAGCGGACAAGCACATGGGGTGAATATATGGCAACGTGTAGCATGATATTTTTCCGACTTTGACAGTCCACCCTTTGGCAGTCATCAATAACTGCCACTTCCTAAAACAGTTAAAAAAAAAAGAAAAATATAGGTCATCATGTAAATACCATTTTATGATTGGGTAAAGGGAGGAGAGGAGAAGGTGGGAAAAAGGTATGACCTAGTGAGATAGTAGAAGCATGTGTGTATGAATCCATGTTTGAGGGGTCATGTATCATCGTGCCGTACGTGTTTTAAATCAAGCTTCGAGGTATTGCGATGTATACATTTGAATCCTTCTTTTCCCGTATTAAGGGTCTGTGGATGGGCTGTCAAACTCTACCGAGCTCTTTTCGGCTTTTGGTTGCAACAAATGGGGGAGCACATTTAGTTGATGATACATGAATGGGGGGAATATGCGAATGCTGATATCTGTGTCTATATTCCCTATCGACTATGTGTGTCATTACCTGAAGGTTGTAGAGGTGAAGATAAGAAGCAATTATTATAAATGCAGTCATAAACTATGTGAGTTTAGTATGCATTCGCCGATTGAGGTCTTGTCTTGTGTCTTGTCTTGATGTACATGTTGTCTGATGTCTCTTGATACTTTTGCTATAAATGGCGACAAAAGCTTATCCATTGTCCAGAAAGTTACAGTCTCTAAAGTATTTGGGCTTTCGTAAAAATTTAAAGTCACTAGGGATATTGGGGGTCTGTGGTATAGTCCATCAATGGTCTGTATAAAAGAGGTTGTCAAATTCTTCTTCCAAGCGGATGTCTTTGTACCTTGGAGGAAAACAAAGGAGAAACGGGTGAAAGAAACGGACCGTGGAATCACATTTTCATCACAACATTGTCTCTATCGTTGGGTCATAAATCAAATTTGTTGTTGTTATTATAGTGTCTTCGCTCCTCAGACTCATCACTCTGGTATTACCTTTACACTTCGTTAAAATCCGAACGCATCTAAATATCAGGCCAACAAATATGACGACTCCCAATATACACAAGAGAAATTTCCCTACATCCATGATAATACCTTGGGCCCATTCTCCTAAGCCCGAGAACCAATTTCGTGGGTTCAACCATGACACCCAACCGGTCAGCTCATTACCCACAGCAGCGAGAGTGAGATTGTGTCTCCTTCGGAACTCCCACTTTAATTGCAAAATGTCATCCATCTTTTGGTCTATGACCTCCACTGGGTCCTCTGTGCTGTTTGTGATATACGTGCAGCACTTTATTCCATATTGAGTTGCTAGGGTAACACAATACCCGCCTGTCACAGCTGTGAGGTAATTGAGAATCATCCTATGCTGAACCAGTTCTGTTTTGTAGGCTTGTAACTCTCTCCCAGTATACCTGAATGTGTCGTCATACATTTCGGTGATATTGTCTAATAAATTTGCAAGCGCAGATATATATCTATAGTTTAACACTCCTCTGGCGGTACGAGTGACATCTAACGCGAGTAGGACTTGAATCCCGGTGGATTCATGGATCAAGTCAGAGGCCGGATGCTCTGCTCTTTCTATCAGGTGCCGTTTAACGATGTGCTCGTAATGAGTGTGAGTACAAGGAGCTTGGGCACCACGGTGAATATCTTTCATTTTGTTATGGGATACAGTCATTACTTCAGGCAGTACTTTTCCAATATAACACAATCCCTCTGAGTTTGGGGCAAGCCACTTATACGCCTTCCTCCCGCATATGAAATATGCATCATCGGGGAGAACATATGGGACGGAGTATGACATTACCATGTTACAAATTTTCCATGTGAAACCTCCTAACCCTAATTCTCCCATCTGTTTAGTACACGTATCTGTTTGTACGATATGTGCACAGTATCCTGGTGATACTTCTCCAACTCGCATGGTCCTACTTCCTAGAGTGTACCTATACCGGAAATATTTTCCATTCTCGACTATCTGGCGTATAAGCTCTGTGTCTATGGGCATTCTAATAATACGATTGGCAAAGCTTCAGGCCATAACAGTCCTGTTTCAGTCATTACCTTGCTCAATTTATTTTTAATAGTGCTGTTTACTCTTTCCACCTTCGCACTCGCCTGGGGGCGGTACGGAGTGTGCAGCTTACTATTAATTCCCATCAATTTACACATTGTTTGAAAGACTTCACCTGTAAAATGGGTACCCCTATCACTCTCAATGATTCTAGGGATACCATACCTGCACACAAATTACTGCACAATTTTCTTTGCAGTAAACACAGCGGTATTTGTGGCCGCGGGAAATGCTTCAACCCAATTTGAGAACACATCAATACAGACTAATACATACTTTAAATTTCTACAAGGTGGCAATTGTATGAAATCAATTTGTATTACCTGGAAAGGGCCATCTGTCGGAGGGATATGGGATGGCTCTGTTGGTATTGCCTTTCCGATATTCTTCCTCAAGCAGGTGAGACGTGTCATCGCACTTTTACCCGCATGGGAAGAAAATCCTGGGGCGCACCAATAAGCTCTTACCAACTTACATATTCCTTCTTTGCCTAGATGAGTCAGCCCATGTGCCGCTTCCGCTAGACTTGGAAGGTATGCTCTGGGTGCCACTGGCTTACCCTGTCCGTCTGTCCAGAGACCTGAGGACTCCTGGCCATATCCTTTTGACCTCCAAACTGCCTTTTCCCGTGGGGAACACAAATTTTGCATTTCACACAATTTCTGTGTGTTTACAGTATTAAATACCATCAGTTGTGTGGTGTCTGTCTGTATAGGGGGTACTGGCTGCTGATTTAGCAGCTTCGTCTGCTCGGCTGTTACCAAGTGATACCGGGTCTTGGCTATATGTGTGAGCTTTACACTTGATAACAGCCACTCTGTCGGGTTCCTGTATCGCTGTTAGAAGTCTTTTGATGTGGGCTGCATGTGCTACGGGTGTGCCAGCTGCCGTCATGAAATTTCTGAGGCGCCATAGGGCCCCGAAATCATGGACTACTCCGAAGGCGTACCTAGAATCGGTGTAGATATTGGCTGACTTTCCCTTAGCCAATTCGCATGCTCTGGTTAGGGCAACCAGTTCAGCAACTTGTGCTGAGTGTGGTGGGCCTAGCGGTTCTGCTTCTATGGTACTTTGGTCATCTACGACTGCGTATCCAGTACACAAGTCTCCCGAGTCCGTCTGTCTGTGACAACTACCGTCAGTGTAGAAAGTAAAATCTACAACTTCCAGTGGGTTGTCACTGATGTCAGGCCTTGCCGTGAAATTTTGGGTCAAATATTCCATACAATCATGCGTGTCATCCCCTGTACTAAATCCTCCTTCACCATCACTCTCATCCTCCACCCTTTGTGGCTGTCCAGGCACACCTGGAAGATATGTTGCAGGATTTAGTGCACTGCATCTCTTTATAGTAATGTTTACTGGGGCCATTAATGCCAATTCCCATCTTGTAAACCGTGCTGATGATACGTGTCTGGTTTGGGCAGAATTCAGCAAGGCTGACACTGCATGTGGTGTATGAATTGTGAGGTTGTGTCCTAACACTACATCTTCGCTTTTCGTAACTAGCAATGCTATTGCTGCAACACTTCGCAAGCATGTGGGGAGGGATCGCGCTACCGTATCTAGCTGAGCGCTGTAGTAAGCTACCGGCCTGCTGGCATCACCATGCTTCTGGGTTAAGACACCTGCTGCGCACCCAGCACTCTCTGTTCCGTACAGCTCAAAGGGTTTCCCATAGTCTGGCATACCTAATGCCGGTGCCTGCGTTAGGCACTATTTAAGTCTCTCAAATGCCATTTCAGATTCGTCTGTGTGCGAAATCCGATCAGGTTTGCTTGATGAGACCATCTCCTGCAAAGGTAAGGCTAGTATGGAAAAACCTGGGATCCAGTTACGGCAATACCCACACATTCCTAAAAATGTTCTGATCTGTTGCTGGGTTTGAGGCAGAGTCATGTCACGAATTGCTTGAATTCTATCAGCGGTGAGGTGTCTCAGTCCTTGTGTCAGACAGTGTCCCAAATACTTCACCCGGGTTTGGCATAATTGTAACTTATCTTTGGAAACCTTGTGTCCGGTGTCTGAAAGATGAAACAGGAGTTGTTTCGTATCTCTCAGGGACGCTTCCAGTGAATCTGAACACAGCAGTAAATCATCCACATACTGTATCAATATTGATCCACTCTCTGGTTGGAAAGACTGTAAACAATCATGCAGGGCCTGTGAGAAAATACTTGGACTGTCTATGAAACCTTGTGGTAAGCGAGTCCAGGTGTACTGAACTCCTCTGTATGTAAATGCGAATAAGTATTGACTGTCAGGGTGCAGAGGTACCGAGAAGAAAGCGGAGCAGAGGTCAATCACAGTGAAAAATTTGGCAGTGGGAGGGATTTGCATAAGGATGACAGCTGGATTTGGCACTACGGGGAATTGACTCTCAACTATTTTGTTGATCCCCCTTAGATCCTGCACTAATCTGTAACCCCTCCCCCCACTCTTTTTAACAGGGAAGATGGGACTATTGGCCGTGCTGGACGTCCTTACCAGAATGCCCTGTTGTAGCAAGCGCTCTATTACAGGGTAAACTCCTAACTCCACCTCTGGCTTCAGAGGGTATTGTGGGATTTTTGGAGCTATCCTACCATCTTTTACTTGCACAACTACTGGGGCTACGTTTGCCATTAATCCAGTGTCTTGTCCATCCTTGGTCCAAAGTGACTCCGGTATCTGGGAAGTCATTTCTTCTACCTTGGATGGAAACCTATTTACAATAACAGTGTGTGACATTAATCTTGTTGGGGAGTCTAGCATATCCTGCGCTTCCTGAGCGTGGTTTTCGGGTATGTCCAAGAACACACCTTCAGGAGTACAATATATGACGCATCCCATTTTGCACAGTAAATCTCTCCCTAGTAGATTAGTCGGAGCCGATGCAACCAGCAGAAAAGAATGCTTGGTATGCAAAGGCCCTATCGTAATCTCTGCTGGTTTGCTTAAAGGATAGTGTCGTACTACTCCTGTTACTCCCATGGCTGGAATTGTTTTACCAGTGGTTCTCATGCCCACGGTCGAATTTATCACTGACTTGGCCGCCCCCGTATCTACAAGGAAATTTAGAGATCTACCAGCTACATCAATTGTGACCTCGGGTACACTTCCAAGGCTCGCAATCAATTTCACTGGCTGCAGATTACAGGTGTGGCCCCACCCCTATGGTGTGTGGTGACCTCCCTGTACCGCACTGGCAGCTATTACCTGTGAAGGGGGTAAATGGGAACTATCGGAGACTTGCCAGTCTCTCCTTGGGGGATACCTTCTTGTTTCCCCTGCGTGTGGCTCATAACTCCGTCTCTGCGGTCCTTGATCCCAATTTCGTGTGTCATGTCGTTGTCTAGGGGGTTGATATGATTTTTATGCATTTTTCAATCTACAGTCTCGTGCAAAATGTCCCTCTTTATGACAGTAATAACAAGTTTCCACATTTGACTTACCCACAGGGGTCTGAGATTTAAGCTGAGGTGGCCTTGTGGTCAGGGCCTGTATACTTACGGCCATTAACTTATCACTCTGCGACTCCCTGTGTCTGGTGATATTCCGATCATGATCAATAGCGGCCTCTCTCAAAGTAGCCACCGACAAACCTCGCCAACATGGTTGGGTGGTCTGTACCCTAGTCTTCAATACTTCTTTTAAACCATCCATTAACACAGATACTGCTACTTCTCTGTGATTCACATTTGTTTTAATGTCTTCTATCCCTGTATACCTAGCCATGTCCTGCAGTGCCCGATGGAAATAATCAGCAGCTGTTTCTCCCTCTTTTTGTTTAATGGAGAAAATTTTGTTCCATTTGACAACAGCTGGGAAATACTCTCCTAACTGTTAATTGATTCTCTTTACATTATCTTGATTGTACGCATCCATAAGGGGTACCTCTTCATCTAATTTACAGTCGGCGATGAATTTCACTGCGTCGACATTGGGGGGTAAACATGCCCTCAGCAATGTCCGCCAATCTTTGTTAGTGGGCTCTGCAGAATTACCTAGCTCTCTAATGTATCTCTGGCTTGCAACCAGATCTTTCCTAGGATCAGGGAATTCAGACATCATTGATCTTAATTCTGTTCGGGAAAAGGGGCAGTGCATGGCGATGTTCCTGACAGGAGTGACTCCTGAAGTGTCAGTTTTCCCATTTGGTACTGCAATTACCCTGACGGGATTAAGTTCAATAACATCATTCTGAGTAGATTCTACAACATGTGGTGTAATGGCTTCAGCATAGTGTACAGTGCCGTACTTACCAGTTGATACGACCTCACCAGTCCCTCCGCTAGGGGCCTTTGATACTACTCTTACGGTTTGGGCCGTGCCCAATGTTGTTTCTGCTATGGTGGCTGCTAGAGAGAGTGCCGATATTGTTGTGGGTTCGTCCTCTTGGTCATAATCCTGAGGAAAGTTTAAAACAGGGTACAGCTTGCACGGATTAGTATTAGCATCAACAATCTTAGTTACATTATTCTTAACATCTATACATTTACTAAGTGCATGTTTATCAAACACCAGTGTGCCACTCTCTGTAACCACCTTCTCTCCTGTCATGTATGGTGGTGGGGGAGCGGTGGCTATCAGTTTTCTGATAGGGTTAGATCCAGCCGCTTGAGCCAATCCTCTCTGTATTTCACCCTCCTGTTGCCATAACTGTAAATAGTCATAATGCTTGATCCGTCTCTTTGCAGATTTAATGAGACATATCCTTCTCCTTAGATTTTGTAACACCTCTGGGCTAAAACTACCTACCCGTGGGAACTTTTCCCCATCATGCACAGTCATTCTTTCCCATTCATTGCACAAAACCTCTGTGTGTGAACCGTATTTCTCACACATGATATACCTTGCCGACCCTATTGGTCGGTTTACTAAATCAACCTGAACCAGGGTTGATCGCCCCCCACCTGAACAACTGGCCCCCATCTTTGCAGGTGTTGCTTTCACTACCTCTGACCTACAAATCAGGGTCTTCAGCGAACCCTTACAAAAACCAAGATGTCCGGTAGGCCGACGGTGAAAGTTTACCGAGTACCTTCACTCACTCGCCCACGTCGACCAATACGCCCACACGCTGCCCTAGCGCTGGCGTACTCAACCCAGGGCCCCTGCGACCTGAACCTCTGCTTACTGGAACATGTAGGTGTGATCCGAAGAGCACTTAACCCTTCCCAGTAACTATTGGTTGTTGGATAGTTCCCGAGTGACCAGCGAACCTCCCCTAAAATAAAAAAAATTACACAAATCCCGTTAGAATGTACAAATAGCGTTTTTATGACCCCTCTAGCGTACGCAAATGGTACTGGGTCAAGTTACAAACTAATGCACACAATTACGTGCGGTACAATCGTACTGCACACAAGCAACTAATCTTATGTGCGGAACGACCAACGGAATCGAAAATTGTGGCTGCGAATTCCTTCAGCCGGAGCTTAATGGCCTATATGGGTACCGCACCAACCCTTCCTGGTGTTGTGCTTCTTGACTCTATCTATAGCGGACTTCCTAGTCTGCTGTACCTGGACCTCCTGGTCCATGACCTCCTGGTCTGTGCTACAGTAGACCTCCTGGTCTGCTATACTCTAATGCTCTTATTTCAATATGTTTAACAAGGGATGCCTCCCAAGCCACCGTGCTGTCACTCTCACGTATGTACCTCACGAGAACTCGATTTCCTGTGGTTCCACCCAAAAATGAGAAACTTATATATGTATACACACACTTTCACCTCATATACTCTTTACTTTCGTTTCTGCGCAGAAATCCCTTTCATTCAGTAACACAGTCTAGTCCAGAGGAGTTGCAACTAGAGAAGGATCTATTAGCTTAAAATTTTGGACACTGAGATTGATTTGCGCTATTATCGCGTTGCCTCCGTATCGCCTACTAAAAACAATACTATCGTGTGATTTGTATTATGTGGGCGTACCCAGACGCTCCGTTGCGTAATATACGCTCCGTGCGTCGGCCCTCGCGTCGCGTACGCTAGTCCCTCCCTTTGTTAGGGACACGCGTACGCAAGCCAGATATGTCCACAGAAATACAACTAACACGTTTATATCAATGTAAATGATCTTTAACTGTAATCATCTACCGAACACCACACAGATCTTTCCTTGTATCTTTAGGCAAAGCCGTGTGCGTGTTTTACAAATTACTCCTTAACGTATTATTTTTACTTTTAACTACCAATAGCAACAAATCTTTCTCAGCACGTTATCAATTATGAAATGGCAACCAGGAGAGTGACAATGTAACAATATACAAATGAAAAAGAAATGCAGGTGTGTGCGTGCGTGCGTGTGTACGCAAAACAGAAATAAACAGTTTTAAAAGACAATAGCGTATTGTTCTTACCTTCCGGTTCCGGATTCCACCAGCACTCCTACAGCGTAGCGTAACAGACGCTTATCTAGTCAGCACCACTGTATCCCTCACCACCAATACGGATACGAAGGGATACTACTTTCCCGCCCTTTGCTGACAGATAAAGTCTGTGTTCGATAGTGTGGATGTGTGGAGGACGGACGAGCTCCCAATTGATAATGCTGATTTAATTACCTTATAACTTTCACTATATGTAGGTAAGAGACTCAGTACGCAATTGGCGTATGGGGTACCGTAAGGGTACGCACTTAGCGTAGCAGACGCTTAGCCGTGATCGAGATGCACAAGCGGCACGCTCGCTCACAGCTTTACGCTTGGTATCGAACACGCTATAGGCGGCCGACTACCGTAATGCTACGCTACTAGCGTAGCGGACGCTGTGACCGCGAGGAGAACGCGAGTGGCGCAGACGCTCACGGGATGACACTCAGTAAACCTTGTATGCAACACACTGAAAGATTGAGTCTGTATTGTAAACCTTACTACTGAAATACTGCAGCGATATAACGCTGCTTAACCTTGTTAATATAAAAGCTGTTTGAGCGATTGAGACGCTCCGAATACCCTCAGCAATGTAATAAACACACAATACCTTGCTAAGGCTCCAAAACCTTTACTAACAAGATTTAGTTATATCAAAAGGGGAAATACAGTTAACAGTTCATACACTACAGGCTAACATCAATATCTAACAGAATAACTACACGTTAATATACAATAGCGGCACAATCGCAAATAATAACATACAATGAGAGAGAGAGAGAATGTGGCAAAATTACAGTCAGAGATTAAGAATGGTCACAGAGAGTACTTACACACTGGGGAATGATTAGCTGCGCAGTCCTGGTTACCAGCTCTGGGTTAGTCAATGATGAAAACCGTTGTAGAGAGAAGACTGAGCTGGGCCAAGCTGCCTGTTCTTATATACCCTACATACATACAGTATACTACAAAGGGACCTATAATCTCATTGTTCATTGGACACAGGACCGCATTATAACAAAAGGTCATAGGTTGGTTTGAACAGGTGAGCTGTGACTATATCGAACTGCTCAGGTGGGAGGGAATCTCAGGATTCCCGCCGCATTGATAATGAACCGCAAATATAGTAAATGTCCAGAAACTACTAATAGACATAACTATACGCAGGAGCGATTAATCTTTACCTAACCAGCACCGGATTGTTCCTAATAAAATGTTCTTTAGTTAGGTACCAAACACCACCGCTCAGACCCTATCTGACCCTTCGTATCATGCAAAGAGGAATTCCTCTGTCCAGGGACCAGTTACAATAAACAAACTTACAGTTATTAAGGGGAACATTATCTATAAAACATACTATTTGGATTTACTATGTAACGATTGAGTCGCCCGCTAGACGCACGCAAACTCTACCGTTAATGCACATACCACGCGCCCGAGCGCATGGCCGTGGAGGCGCTGGCACGCAACTGCGAATATGCGCACGCATGGGAGAGAATGTGCATGTGCAGCGGGCAAGCGCATGGGGTGAATATATGGCAACGTGTAGCATGATATTTTTCCGACTTTGACAGTATGTTCTCCTCATGTTTGTGCAGGTTACTCCTGGTACTCCGGTTTACTTCCACACTTCAAAAACATTCTGGTAGGTTAATTGGTTTCTGTAAAAAAAAAATAACCCTAGTGTCATAGGTCTTTCTATAATGGGTGCAATCAGGGCCGGTTCGAGCCCTCTCTGCACCCTGGGCAGGTAATGGGGGCGTGGCTTAATACAGGGGGAGTGGTCAGTTACGCCCCCTGTTCAGTAGTAGCGCCGCTTAAATGCTGAGTGGTGCGCAATGACGTCATCGCGCACCGCACAGCAAAAGGTCCCTTTGCTGCGCAGTGTGCGATGACGTCATCGCGCACCGCATAGCAAAGGTCCTCTCCACGAAGGGAAACTAGATGCGTAGCGTCTAGTTCCCTTCACAGGGGGACACAGCCGGGGGACACAGTGGGCAGCGGAGGGCACAGCAGTAGCGGATCTTGCCATGGTGCGGCGCCCTCCAGATGGTAAAGCAAAGATAGGAGATCCTAATTGCGCTTATACTTAAGTAGCAGCCCTTAGTCACACAAAAAACCTTCACCGTGGTTTTAATTAAGAATCATGCACCCAAAATTAGTGAAACCAGGTGGCGCAACCTTATCACAACAGAAATTGAGTGGTCAAAAATGGCTTACACAATGGATATAATAGAATGGTTCCAGATCCAAATTGATTAACAATGGGCTAAAAAAAATAACAGAAAAATACAACACATAGTGTATTCCGCTTGAATGAAAGACGTGATTTTATTACTCAATGGTCCCACTCACATGGTATAGCTGATAAATTTGCATGTAGTAAGCAGAATCTCATTCTGGCTGATTTTACTTCATAAATGTGTTAGGCACACCGTTCCCGTAAGGAGCCAAAGTCCCGGTTACTGAAGGTGTCCAAAACTGCCGAGTACGTCCTCCGGATCCTTCGTTAATGCCGCACAAATAAGTCCCCCAGGCTTAAGCGCTTTCGGATCGGCGGCGGCGCCCTGGGCAAAAGTCCTGCTTGCCTGTGGCAAGATCCGCTACTGGGTGCAATGTGTGAGGTGCACACGGTGTTAGGAATATTTGTGTTTTGTTTTGCCTTGCATTACCTCATTCCTGCCTCTAGGGGTCTCACTTGTTGCCTCAGGTCTGAATGGCAGTTGCACACTGCCTCTGCAGGGTAATTACCTGATTGTGTGCACCTGGAGCCCAACACCCTGCTGCTATTTAACTCCAGCTCACAGGCACTTAGTTGCAGATCATTGCGGTTCCGTATGGAGTGAGACTGGGCTCTCTCCAGTAACCCTGTCCAGATTCTGCCTTATTTGCTTCTTGGAGACTTCCCTGCAGTTTGCTAAAACGCATGTGCCTTGCTTCTGGACTTCTTACCCTGCCAGTTCAACATCTACATTTCTGGACTATTATTTGCAGTTTGTTTCCATTCCTGCCTGATCACTTCATTTTTGGTATGTTATTTTTCCCCTGCTTGATTTAAACCCGGATTTCTTCATGTTTATTTTGCATCTATGTTTAACCTGAAATATTCCATTTATCGTGTTTTGTTCCATGTAATCAAGCATCCAGTTTATATTTATTTTTACCACCACTTTTTCCACAATAAACTTTACTTAATTTTCACCTGGCTTCAGCTGACATCTTTCCAAGCACGCACACACAGAGAACTCTAGAAATCGTTACAGAATGATCTGCCAAAATAAACGTGTGCAGGAGTTTTGTTTTGATTCAGCTGAATCTCATAAAATGGCTTCACTTCAGAAAGGTTCCCTGCCTCTCAAGTTTTTGCCGTTTTTGAGTTCTGCATTGCTGGTGGATTTCAGAGAGAAACTGGAGGGTATTCAAATCCTATCTTCAGAGATACTGTCTGCTCTGCCTGAAGATTCAGTAAGGTTACCTGCTCCCTTTAAGGAGACGCAGGAAAAAAGGGGAAAAGATCAGTCTGGTACTCTCAATTCTGGCTGCTGTTTTTCTAGCGTAAGCAAAGGCAAGTTTTGGAGTTTTCCACGACCCAGTCTCTCTGAGGAAGAAAGGAGACATAGAAGGGATAAGAAGCTCTGTTTTTATTGCGGCAGGTCGGGACATTTTATTCAGTTATGTCCTACTCGCAAACATAAAAAGAGCTTTCCTCATTCTGCCATAGTGCCAAATTCTGCTCAGTTATGCCACTGTGGTGCTCAAATTTCGAAAGGAGGGGTGTACGGCCAAGTGACCCCAGGAGGGGTGTCCGGCCAAGCGACCCCAGGAGGGGTGTCCGGCCAAGCGACCCCAGGAGGGGTGTCCGGCCCAGCGACCCCAGGAGGGGTGTCCAGCCAAGCGACCCCAGGAGGGGTGTCCAGCCAAGCGACCCCAGGAGGGGTGTCCGGCCCAGCGACTCCAGGAGGGGTGTCCGGCCCTGCGACCCCAGGAGGGGTGTCCGGCCCTGCGACCCCAGGAGGGGTGTCCGGCCCTGCGACCCCAGGAGGGGTGTCCGGCCCTGCGACCCCAGGAGGGGTGTCCGGCCCTGCGACCCCAGGAGGGGTGTCCGGCCCTGCGACCCCAGGAGGGGTGTCCGGCCCTGCTGCCCTTGCCTTCGGGCATGAGGTCCCTGCTGCCCTTGCCTTCGGGCATGAGGTCCCTGCTGCCCTTGCCTTCGGGCATGAGGTCCCTGCTGCCCTTGCCTCACGGCATGAGGTCCCTGCTGCCCTTGCCTCACGGCATGAGGTCCCTGCTGCCCTTGCCTCACGGCATGAGGTCCCTGCTGCCCTTGCCTCACGGCATGAGGTCCCAGTTGCCCTTGCCTCACGGCATGAGGTCCCCGTTGCCCTTGCCTCACGGCATGAGGTCCCCGTTGCCCTTGCCTCACGGCATGAGGTCCCCGTTGCCCTTGCCTCACGGCATGAGGTCCCCGTTGCCCTTGCCTCACGGCATGAGGTCCCCGTTGCCCTTGCCTCACGGCATGAGGTCCGAGAGGTGCCCGCTTCGCCAGAGGCCCGAGAGGTGCCCGCTTCGCCAGAGGCCCGAGAGGTGCCCGCTTCGCCAGAGGCCCGAGAGGTGCCCGCTTCGCCAGAGGCCCGAGAGGTGCCCGCTTCGCCAGAGGCCCGAGAGGTGCCCGCTTCGCCAGAGGTCCGAGAGGTGCCCGCCTTGCCAGAGGTCCGAGAGGTGCCCGCCTTGCCAGAGGTCCACGCCTTGCCAGAGGTCCGAGAGGTGCTCGCCTTGCCAGAGGTCCACGCCTTGCCAGAGGTCCGAGAGGTGCCCGCCTTGCCAGAGGTCCGAGAGGTGTCCACCTTGCCAGAGGTCCGGCCAAGGCCTGTCCAGCCCCAGGAGGGGGCTCTGCCTGTCCAGCCCCAGGAGGGGGTTCTGCCTGTCCAGCCCCAGGAGGGGGTTCTGCCTGTCCAGCCCCAGGAGGGGGTTCTGCCTGTCCAGCCCCAGGAGGGGGTTCTGCCTGTCCAGCCCCAGGAGGGGGTTCCGCCTGTCCAGCCCCAGGAGGGGGTTCCGCCTGTCCAGCCCCAGGAGGGGGTTCCGCCTGTCCAGCCCCAGGAGGGGGTTCCGCCTGCCCAGCCCCAGGAGGGGGTTCCGCCTGCCCAGCCCCAGGAGGGGGTTCCGCCTGCCCAGCCCCAGGAGGGGGTTCCGCCTGTCCAGCCCCAGGAGGGGGTTCTGCCTGTCCAGCCCCAGGAGGGGGTTCCGCCTGTCCAACACCAGATAGAGGTGCCTGCCATGCCCGAGATCCAAGATTTGCCCGAGGATCTGCCTTACTTTTATGGAAATATCTCTCACTGTTTAGCTCTCTTCAGATATTATCTGAGTTTTGATGACTTGTCCCCTATTGATATCATTGCTAACGTATGTATGAGATTCAGGGGGAGGGCCTTGAAGTGGGTAAATGGTCTTATAGATAAGGGAGATCCAGTGTTACAAGATTTGCCCGGTTTCCTCAAGGCTGTGACCGAAAGATTCAGTCCACCAACTGTCCTCACGCTCCTAGATGAATCTACTAAGGTGTGCCCCTCTGAGAACCTGCCTTTGCAGTCTGGGGAGCACCCTCAGTTTTTCAGATGTGGGCAGGTATCTCTAGGTGTTCACGCAGATTGCTCGGCAAGTTTAACATCTACAAGTTTACCATCCGCTCTTGATTCCATCCAGGAAAATAAGAGGTCAGTTCTACCGCTGGGTGGTGGCTCCGACTCTGAGAGTGAGCTTCTGGATGATCCGAGACTCGTTTTTGATGGACCTGTATTGCCTAATAGTGTCTTTGTGACACCTTCAAATAGGGTTAGGCAACCCAGAAAGAAAAAAGGAAAAAAGAAGAGAAGGTGAACTTTGAGGCGTCTGGAATCCGCCTGTTTAAGGGGGGGATAATGTTAGGAATATTTGTGTTTTGTTTTGCCTTGCATTACCTCATTCCTGCCTCTAGGGGTCTCACTTGTTGCCTCAGGTCTGAATGGCAGTTGCACACTGCCTCTGCAGGGTAATTACCTGATTGTGTGCACCTGGAGCCCAACACCCTGCTGCTATTTAACTCCAGCTCACAGGCACTTAGTTGCAGATCATTGCGGTTCCGTATGGAGTGAGACTGGGCTCTCTCCAGTAACCCTGTCCAGATTCTGCCTTATTTGCTTCTTGGAGACTTCCCTGCAGTTTGCTAAAACGCATGTGCCTTGCTTCTGGACTTCTTACCCTGCCAGTTCAACATCTACATTTCTGGACTATTATTTGCAGTTTGTTTCCATTCCTGCCTGATCACTTCATTTTTGGTATGTTATTTTTCCCCTGCTTGATTTAAACCCGGATTTCTTCATGTTTATTTTGCATCTATGTTTAACCTGAAATATTCCATTTATCGTGTTTTGTTCCATGTAATCAAGCATCCAGTTTATATTTATTTTTACCACCACTGTTTCCACAATAAACTTTACTTAATTTTCACCTGGCTTCAGCTGACATCTTTCCAAGCACGCACACACAGAGAACTCTAGAAATCGTTACACACGGGCCCCTTGGTCGCGACTGCAGCACCTGACGCTGGACTCCAGAAAGGTAAGTATTAAAAATGCGTGCAGTGTGTGTGGTGTGCACACACTACACCCCTTTTTAATAATTACCTTTCCAGAGTCCAGCGTCAGGCGCTGCAGTTGCAGCAAAAACTGTCGCCAAAATGTCTGCTGCGCATGCTCAGTAGTGATTTTCGTCTCAGGAACATGGCAAGTGCCATGTTTCTGGAGACCTGTGCATGAGCAGTTGACTCCGGCACAATGCCAAACTCCAGCATAATTCCAGGAGGTACACACGGGCCCCCTCCTCTGTTAATTCGCCCCTGCCTAGTGTGTGAGTCCAGTGATAGTGAGCATAGACTGTAAGCTCCTCTAGGGCAGGAACTTATATTAATAACTAAATATTCTCTGTAAAGAGCTGCATAATGTGTGTGTGCTATATAAGTATATAAATATGTAAACTAAAAGAGGACGCTTCAGTCTAGCTCAAACTTGCCTACACTCCCGGAACTACCGGGGGGCTCCTGAAAAACTGGTGGTGCTCCCGGCCCACCAGAAAAGTGGGCAAGTCTCCCAGGGCTAGGTGAAGTGAGCTCCACCGGTGGGTGTTGATGCAATTTGTGCCGAATCGTGTCATCATAGCCACGCCCCTCTGTATAATGGCAGTAATCTTGGCACTGCATAGCGGGAAGCGTGTGGGCGCAATCCCGCTGCCACGCCCCCTTCACAACCCCCTTATATTAAACCACAGCTTCCAGCTCTCCGACCTGGCTGCCCTTTCCTGGAGGGGGCAGCATGAAAGTCGGCACATATGTTCTAGCTCCCCCAGCCATGCCTAGTGTGTACAGATGCTAGTTTATCAGACCTTAGTTTGTAAGGAAAGCAAAAAAAAGTAACTTTGTGTCTGGAACAAACCATGATGCCATGCATGGGGATCAGATACATTTAATTTTTTTTCTGTTCAGGGTAAATAATGGCTGCTTTTGCATGTAGCACACAAATGAAAGACAGGTTTATTTTAACACTGCAATTTAGATTTCTGTTTGGACCCACCCTGTGTCAGACAGGCTGACCGGAGAACCACTTCTGGTTCATTTATGCCAGGACAGTGTTTAGAGACAACCAGTTCTCTGCACTCGCACCTGCAGTCATCTGCGATGCAGGTAATGGGTGTAAAGAGTCGTGTGCTTCTAAACACAAAATGGACCAGAAGCAGTTCCCACGGTCAGCCAGTCCGATGCTGGACACACCCCGCCAAATCTAACTCTCTCTGCACATGTTACATCTGTTCCACCTGCAGTGCAGTGTGGTTTTGCCCAGTTGCTTGCTTATTTGCTTTACTTACAAACATGAATCAGACCCAGTGTCATCACAGCGAGAAACCAAGAGCAGGAAATCACTGGCCGAACACAACAGGACGGAGTTGGGACCTGGGCCTAGCAGAGTGGAAAACTAATTTGTCAACTTTTACCTGTGAGGACTGCACCAACTTATTTGTGTAAACCTATAGAACGAGCCTCCAGCTTTGACTTATAGGCGACCTTTTGTCACAGAGTGCCACTCATATTCTACTGCCTCTCAGTGGCAGATTACGGCACACATGGGCCTGGAGCTGAAGTTTATGAATGGCCTATTTTGTGCCGCAGCAGGAGTGTGACTAGTGATATGTGTGGTATGGTCAATGTTGTGCGGGTGTGGTCTGCACAGGTGGTGTGGTCTGTGCCATGGGGTGTGACTAGCGGGTCCCTTTAAAACCTCAATCTCAATACCTTCTTTGCATATATCAATAGCGTAGTGTTAATGTGACCGTAATATGAAAAAAATATGTTATGAATGTGAAATCTTTGCATAAAAAACGAAAAATAAAAAAAGACCTTACCTTTTTAATAATAGCTATACTGAGAAGATAGTAGATCAGGGGTGGTGAGGAAGAGCAACAGAGAGGCGAGACAGGGCAGAATGACAGGAAGACTGAGGTGACGTTTTGCTTTGTTTTCAGATCTAAATAAGGCGGGAAAGGCCCTATGCTGAAACACTAATATATACCTATAATGTATTGGGCCTTCCTGGGCAGTGACTGGGGAGGTGGCAGTTCAGAAGCACGGAGATACAATTACTTATGTACATGTTATGGGAGTGCCAACAAACTGAAATGTTTAATCGCTAATAGAAGCCATAGTCTGTCTGGGATTCTGCACCTAACAAGCAGTTGGTGCAAGTTTTGTTGGTTGCATCTAAAGATGCACAAAGCAGGTTTACAGTGTCTAAAGAAACACAAAGTGGGCATCTCACTTCTTGCACATTCACATTCAGACGCATGACCGTACACCAGGGTGGTACCAGTATTAGCATTAAGTCGAATATGATACAGTGGCAAAACACACACACAGACATGGCTGAATACGACTCAGAATTTGGCTTGATTTGTCCATTAAATTTTTTTCATATATAAATAAAAAGGCGTATAGCACATTGAGAGGACTGTCTGGTGCTATACACAGAAATCCTTTTTGGTGGTGAGGGGTTTTGGCTTTCATTGATGAGAGGAGGCGGTTGGTTAACACATAAAAAAAAAAGTGCCCAATAAACAGTATATAAAATACGACAGGCAGCATACTCTCTCCGCCCCCATCACCCCACCCCCCAAAAAGCCACAGTATTTACTGTACAGTATATGACAGTTTTATATTTCCAGAACTTACATTCACTGTGGGTTCTGAGAACCAGGCAGCCATATGCTGCCAGTGGCTAGGGCTGGATGCCTTTTCTCCTGCTCATTATGCTAGTGATGCTATAGCTGAGACAATCTTTTGCATGGGTGATACTGAAGATTATATATATATATAATTACAACAAGCAGCACTCCACAATGGCAATAAAAGTAGTATAAACTCTAGGGGGGAATCAAATCTTAACGTGCCCCCTATTTCCCATCTAGAGTGACGGGAGATAAAGGTGCGATATTCACATGGACCCCATTATCGCCCCTATCGCACAAAGCACCTAAACTCGACTAAACTGATGGGTGCCATCATGAAAAGACTAATTTGGGCGTCCAAACAGGTCTCTTCACACGCATTTCAGCTCGATACCTCTGGGGGTAGCGAGCTGAAATGAATGATCATTGGAATAGCTGCGGGCAGGCGCGATCGCTGGAGGCAGCAGGGGGGAACATTTGAATTCGGCCATACGTGTCCTCCAAACTAAAAAATAGCAAAACTGGAACAGTAGTTATATAATCTCACCACGGCGGCACTCAGTACAAAAAGACACCAGTCTAGGTTTGTGTGACCAACGTTTCAATGTCAATGCAACATTGGTCACACAATATAATGTACACACACACACACACACACACACACACACACACACACACACACACACACATATATACTGTATATATATATATATATATATATATATATATATATATATATATATATATATATATATATATATATATGGAAAAGGGTGTAGACCTAATAATGCGCTTTGTGAAAGCTCCAAACCTAAATGACGTACTCCCTGTTAGATAGAGTACATAAAGAGGATACCAATACAAAATGTCAAAAGGGAGCTAGAAATGTTGTGTACATACAATATCCTTCCAGATTATGACCGCAAAGTGATAAAAACAATAGATTTTATTCACATATTCACCAAGTACATCATACTTTTAGTGAACGGAGATTATTACATGAAAATCCAATGGTAAATATAATAAAAATACAGTTTACAATGTTATTGCAGACATGATAACAGACAATGTATCCCATCAAATGGTGTATTATACAGGATGTCTGATGTTTTCACAAGAAACACTACCCGACGCGTTTCGTCCCAAGGACTTCATCAGGGGTTCATGTCTATTTGATAGATATGAATCAAATAAGAAAATTATTAAAAATTATTTTTCCAATATACCATGTTGATCATAATCTGAAAATAGTGTTTGATACATACCAATCAAAGTAGGGGCCAAAAACCGATTTTTACGGTATAATTAGTCCCACAATCAATTTCTGAAAGAACCATATCATAATGAAAATTAATTAATTAATTGCATAATAAGGGTAATTAAATAATCCACTACTATAAAGGAGGGGGGGTGGTACATGAAATTTAAATGGATCTATATAGATGGATTAATATAGATGGATTAAATAGATCTCGTTAATATTCATGGAAACAATCATATATGGACATAATCAACTTAATAGTGATGTATAATTGCAAAAATACAGATGCTAGAATTTATAGAGTTGATAAAAGACCATATATAATGGTCATATATTGTTACCAGTATATACAATAATAACATTAATGGAGAATTTCCATACAATTGTGCCTCATATAACTACAGAATACTTGCAAATAGTCCAAACTGGTATTTAAATATTAATAAGTACATACCAAAAAAGGATTTAAAATCAAATGATCACGCTGAATGTATCAATTTTCACCACGGGTCCAGCCTATAATATATATATATATATATATATATATATATCAATTTTATCCGTCAATTAATCCCCTATACAGATGGGGGATAATTCGCTCCAAAAAAGGGGCCAGAAAAATAATTGATTGTACATACCCTCATAGGAGTGCAAACTGTAGGATTATGCTGTTGTGGTCTCTATTAGCTATAACCACCTTTACAATGTTCAGCCTATGAAACAATTGATGATAATCATGTGCTATTTTCCAAATGAATCCCAGGCTCACATGTTACAATGGAGCTGCATTTGCATCAATTTATATGACAGAGAATGATTCATTATTAGATTACATTGAATAACAAAATGGGACCTTAAACATATACAGATTCTCATAATCTATCTCAATTATAACATGATGACAAACATAGTTAATATGAACCAACATTTATGTGTCAACTCAGCCCTCCAGTGTATAGATTCTCACTAAAGAATACTGTTACAGAGAACAGAAACATTGTAACTTACTTTGAATAGTAGCAGCCTCTCCTGAACAGCAGTGTAACATCATGCTGGGCAGGGGGGTTTAAGTACTCTCAGCCTGATATATTCACTTCCTGTATGTGTGAAGCTTGTTAGTGCCTAATTGCCTCTTTCTGCTTTGTTTTTCATTGATTCATTAGAATCTGTGACTAGGTCTCTTTATTAACAAGTGCCCAGGAATCTTAATTTTTATTAAATGTTGTTTTTTATTAAATGTTGTTTTTTAGCCGCAGTGGACGCATTCGTTGTCTATGCGTTCCACTGCGGTCTCCGGCGTGCGTTCCATTGCCCTCGCTTCCGCTTTGTCTAGCGGAAGTGATAAGGTAATGAGAACGGTTGGGTGCATCTGTAGTGACAAACCTAAACCGTGTATATATTTAACATTACCTCATTTACACTATGTAAACTCTACCTATTAGGTGCATATGGTTTATTAATTATATTATTCCAAATCAGAGTGGAGTGGATAATGAATGCGTCCACTCTGATTTGGAATAATATAATTAATAAACCATATGCACCTAATAGGTAGAGTTTACATAGTGTAAATGAGGTAATGTTAAATATATACACGGTTTAGGTTTGTCACTACAGATGCACCCAACCGTTCTCATTACCTTATCACTTCCGCTAGACAAAGCGGAAGCGAGGGCAATGGAACGCACGCCGGAGACCGCAGTGGAACGCATAGACAACGAATGCGTCCACTGCGGCTAAAAAACAACATTTAATAAAAAACAACATTTAATAAAAATTAAGATTCCTGGGCACTTGTTAATAAAGAGACCTAGTCACAGATTCTAATGAATCAATGAAAAACAAAGCAGAAAGAGGCAATTAGGCACTAACAAGCTTCACACATACAGGAAGTGAATATATCAGGCTGAGAGTACTTAAACCCCCCTGCCCAGCATGATGTTACACTGCTGTTCAGGAGAGGCTGCTACTATTCAAAGTAAGTTACAATGTTTCTGTTCTCTGTAACAGTATTCTTTAGTGAGAATCTATACACTGGAGGGCTGAGTTGACACATAAATGTTGGTTCATATTAACTATGTTTGTCATCATGTTATAATTGAGATAGATTATGAGAATCTGTATATGTTTAAGGTCCCATTTTGTTATTCAATGTAATCTAATAATGAATCATTCTCTGTCATATAAATTGATGCAAATGCAGCTCCATTGTAACATGTGAGCCTGGGATTCATTTGGAAAATAGCACATGATTATCATCAATTGTTTCATAGGCTGAACATTGTAAAGGTGGTTATAGCTAATAGAGACCACAACAGCATAATCCTACAGTTTGCACTCCTATGAGGGTATGTACAATCAATTATTTTTCTGGCCCCTTTTTTGGAGCGAATTATCCCCCATCTGTATAGGGGATTAATTGACGGATAAAATTGATATATATATATATATATATATATATATATATATATATATAGGCTGGACCCGTGGTGAAAATTGATACATTCAGCGTGATCATTTGATTTTAAATCCTTTTTTGGTATGTACTTATTAATATTTAAATACCAGTTTGGACTATTTGCAAGTATTCTGTAGTTATATGAGGCACAATTGTATGGAAATTCTCCATTAATGTTATTATTGTATATACTGGTAACAATATATGACCATTATATATGGTCTTTTATCAACTCTATAAATTCTAGCATCTGTATTTTTGCAATTATACATCACTATTAAGTTGATTATGTCCATATATGATTGTTTCCATGAATATTAACGAGATCTATTTAATCCATCTATATTAATCCATCTATATAGATCCATTTAAATTTCATGTACCACCCCCCCTCCTTTATAGTAGTGGATTATTTAATTACCCTTATTATGCAATTAATTAATTAATTTTCATTATGATATGGTTCTTTCAGAAATTGATTGTGGGACTAATTATACCGTAAAAATCGGTTTTTGGCCCCTACTTTGATTGGTATGTATCAAACACTATTTTCAGATTATGATCAACATGGTATATTGGAAAAATAATTTTTAATAATTTTCTTATTTGATTCATATCTATCAAATAGACATGAACCCCTGATGAAGTCCTTGGGACGAAACGCGTCGGGTAGTGTTTCTTGTGAAAACATCAGACATCCTGTATAATACACCATTTGATGGGATACATTGTCTGTTATCATGTCTGCAATAACATTGTAAACTGTATTTTTATTATATTTACCATTGGATTTTCATGTAATAATCTCCGTTCACTAAAAGTATGATGTACTTGGTGAATATGTGAATAAAATCTATTGTTTTTATCACTTTGCGGTCATAATCTGGAAGGATATTGTATGTACACAACATTTCTAGCTCCCTTTTGACATTTTGTATTGATATATATATATATATACAGGTTGAGTATCCCATATCATAATAATATTCTAAAATACGGATTATTCCAAAATACGGACTTTTTGGAGTGAGACTTTTGTTTTCTGATGGCTCAATGTACACAAACTTTATTTAATACACAAACTTATTTAAAAAAAGGTATTAATTGACCTTCAGGCTGTGTGTATAAGTTGTATATGAAACATAAATGAACTGCGTGAATGCACACACACTTTGTTTAATGCACAAAGTTATTAAAAATATTGGCTAAAATGACCTTCAGGCTGTGTGTATAAGGTGCATATGAAACATAAATGCATTCTGTGCTTTGACTTGGGTCCCATCACCATGATATCTCATTATGGTATGCAATTATTCCAAAATACAGAAAAATCCAATATCCAAAATACTTCTGGTCCCAAGCATTTTGGATATGGGATACTTAACCTGTATATATATAAGACTGATGGACAATATTATTCCCTGGAAGAGCCAATTTAGCATCTCAAGCCCGAGAGAATGGCAAATTGATTTCTCACAAATATTTAAAATGGCCGCTCTAATATATATTGTAAATGCCTGCATCTCTTATTACCATATCCCATGAATGCGCTGTACATCGCAAAACACTGCATCCCATAAGAGAAAACAATACACCCACACATTATCTGAGTTCCAAAGCTCATTGATGTATATATATTTGTTATATATTGAATCCATATCCTTTTTATATTACAAAGTACAGTATACCTATAGTTACATGGTTACACTCACACAGTAAGAAGTTTAAAAACAAACAATTACATACAGTTATATACAGTTAGAGGCAAGCGATACAATTACCATTCCCTCCAATGCATCTTATGTCTCCCTCTCTCTGTAAATAAATACAGGAACTGAACTGGCAGCAAGTCCATTATCCTCTGAGACCAAAAAGCCACTAACTTCCTGTGTGGTCAATGTGTTATCTAGTTTCTGGGGGAGGGATTCACGATGAGTCACCAGTTCCTTTGTATATATTGAACAGGTTCAGCCTTGGGGACATCCAAAGGGGCTGGCCTGAGCTTCCTGTTTGGAATAGCTATTGTTCTAATAATCTATTTATCAATCTGGTTGCTTCAATAGTAAACATGACCGGTCTGTCTGGTTTTGTTCAAATAATATACATACATGACACCACTCCATCATATACAATTCTAAATCATCATGATGTCTGGCGCTTGATATTATTATAATTATGCACTGTATGAGATAAGTGTCGAATCCATCTCTGTGGCATGTCCCTGTAAATGCGTGTGTTACCATATATTGCTGTGCTCGCTGCTCGTATTTGCAAGTATAGCGAGTTATATGTGTGTAGTTTGTATGTTCTCTATGTAATTTTTTTTTACTTCAACAGTCCACCCTTTGGCAATAAACAATAACTGCCATAAATTATTCACATAAGTAAAAATATTTCATACCATAATCGGTGACCTAGACACAAGTATGTATGCATTTTGCAAATCAGACACTTGGCTATATTTGGGGAATGCGGGGAGGAGGACGAGACATCCTCTATATGCACTCAGCGGTCACGGGACCACTGGTTGGGTGTGGAACAACATTCAACCTATAAAGTATGCAGGGGTAGTGCTTTGGCCTATAATGTCTGATTTGCGACAAACATTTCACACATACATGTACCTACATCTTTGTACACTGATGTTTGGATTCAATTGAGGTTCTGCTGGGTAGATGAAGAAGACACAAACAAATCGTGAAAGTGACATATAAAATTTTCATGATCTACATATTCCTATCATTTTCTGAACGTTGTTTCTATTTCTGGAACGTATGCTAGGTCGGTTTAATCATTGAACAAGGGTTATAAGTAGTGTCCTTCCTAAATAACATAAACCTTCGGAGTTCGGGGAGAGCCACTCAAACCTTTCTTCCACATATTTTAATTAGGGATGTGCACCTGAAATTTTTCGGGTTTTGTGTTTTGGTTTTGGGTTCGGTTCCGTGGCCGTGTTTTGGGTTCGAACGCGTTTTGGCAAAACCTCACCGAATTATTTTTGTCGGATTCGGGTGTGTTTTGGATTCAGGTGTTTTTTTCAAAAAAAACTAAAAAACAGCTTAAATCATTGAATTTGGGGGTCATTTTGATCCCATAGTATTATTAACCTCAATAACCATAATTTACACTCATTTACAGTCTATTCTGAACACCTCACAATATTATTTTTAGTCCTAAAATTTGCACCGAGGTCGCTGGATGGCTAAGCTAAGCGACCCAAGTGGCCGACACAAACACCTGGCCCATCTAGGAGTGGCACTGCAGTGTCAGGCAGGATGGCCCTTCCAAAAACTACTCCCCAAACAGCACATGACGCAAAGAAAAAAAGAGGCGCAATGAGGTAGCTGTGTGAGTAAGCTAAGCGACCCTAGTGGTCGACACAAACACCTGGCCCATCTAGGAGTGGCACTGCAGTGTCACGCAGGATGGCCCTTCCAAAAACTACTCCCCAAACAGCACATGACGCAAAGAAGGAAAAAAAAAGAGGCGCAATGAGGTAGTTGTGTGAGTAAGCTAAGCGACCCTAGTGGTCGACACAAACACCTGGCCCATCTAGGAGTGGCACTGCAGTGTCACGCAGGATGGCCCTTCCAAAAACTACTCCCCAAACAGCACATGACGCAAAGAAGAAAAAAAAGAGGCGCAATGAGGTAGCTGTGTGAGTAAACTAAGCGACCCTAGTGGCCGACACAAACACCTGGCCCATCTAGGAGTGGCACTGCAGTGTCACGCAGGATGGCCCTTCCAAAAAATACTCCCCAAACAGCACATGACGCAAAGAAAAAAAGAGGCGCAATGATTTTACATGCTCTGTACTATGACATTGGGCATCGGCCTTGGCAGATGACGTTGATGGCATTTCATCGTCTCGGCCATGACTAGTGGCAGCAGCTTCAGCACGAGGTGGAAGTGGATCTTGATCTTTCCCTATTTTTTCAACCTCCACATTTTTGTTCTCCATATTTTGCGCACAACTAAAAGCCACCACAGGTATAATGTAGATGGATGGATAGTATTACTTATACTTATGGACGACGACTGACGAGTCGACACAGAGGTAGGTACAGCCGTGGCCTACCGTACTGCTGCTTAGTGCTTAATTATATATATAATATACTGTATAACAGACCAGGTGGACAGTGTCAGCAGACTGCTAAACTAGTATGAAGAAAGAAAAAAAAACACCACAAGTATAATGTAGATGGATGGATAGTATTACTTATACTTATGGACGACGAGTGACGAGTCGACACAGAGGTAGGTACAGCCGTGGCCTACCGTACTGCTGCTTAGTGCTTAATTATATATATAAAATAATATACTGTATAACGGACCTGGTGGACAGTGTCAGCAGACTGCTAAACTAGTATGAAGAACGAAAAAAAAAAAAACACCACAGGTATAATGTAGATGGATGGATAGTATTACTTATACTTATGGACGACGAGTGACGAGTCGACACAGAGGTAGGTACAGCCGTGGCCTACCGTATGTTATGCACACCAGTGCCTGCAGGAAAGTACTAGTGTCAGAACTGTTATGCACTCCAGTGTCTGCAGGAATGTACTGGTGTTTGAACTGTTATGCAAAACAAATGGACTCACAGACAAACTGGGGAATATGACATAACGTACACAGAAGGTGATAGGGTAACAAAATACACACACAGTGAACAGAGAAGCCCAGAGGCTAAGGAACTGGGTATCTCCCTTGTATTAGAACTGCTCAGATGTAAAAAGCAAGATGTTGTGTTTTAATACGTAGAGAACCCGAAATGCTGTTGCTAAGGGCAACAGCAAAACCCTAAAGGGTTACCAACGGGTGTGGCAGTAAACTCCTTGGTCAGAGATGGAATGATAGACACAAGGAGAGCCTCCACAATCCTGATTCTCACTTGCAGTGCACAGGTTTAAGCTTACTGCCACTAAACTGACCCCTGACACCTAGCACAGTGAGACAGGATTAGACAGGCAAGTGTTAGAATACAGCCGCAAACTTGCTAAGTTCACAGAGTAATAACAGAACCCCAGCAAGCTAAACGACTGACTCCAGTCTTACTGCTAGGTCTGGATTGGCAGAGTGTAATACCAAATCCCCAGGCCTATTTGCAGTAAGCAACAAACAAATACAAAGCTACACAGTACTGGCTAACTTTCATGAACTGACTAACCAACAGAGATTCAGCAGCATCTGCTTACCCTGAAAAGAGGCCTTATAAAGCAGGTGCTGTCCACGCCCCACTCAGACCTCACAGACTGTGAGCACAAAAACCAGCACCGGATCCCCTGCCGTGCACAGAGCCTATAACCACTGCACAGCAAAAGACCCGAACCGGAGTATCAGCTGCGCTCAGGTTACTCCACTAGCACTTGTCTCCCGGTTGCCATGACGACGTGGCAGCACAGGGCAGGAGACCCTAACAGTACCCCCCCTCTGACGAGGGGTCAAAGAACCCCTACCACCGGGTTTATCGGGGAACTGCGAGAAGAAAGAGCGTATCAGTCTGGGGGCATGAAGATCACAACTGCGCACCCACGACCGCTCCTCCGGGCCATACCCCTTCCAGTGCACCAAAAATGACAGCCGACCCCGAACCACCTTGGAGTCAAGAATCCTTTCAACAACAAACTCCCTCTGGCCACGTATCAGAAGAGGGGAAGGTCTTCCACTGGAAGAAGGATTACTAATCGCCCGTTTTAAAAGGGAACAATGAAATGTTTTATTGATACCCAAAGAACGGGGCAGATCTAACTGAAATGCCACCGGATTGATAACCCTGGTGATCTTATAAGGGCCGATGAACCGGGGCCCTAACTTATGAGATGGCTGTCTCAACTTCAAATTCTTGGTAGACAACCAGACGAAGTCTCCTAATTTGAAGCTGCAGGGTCTTTTCCGCTTATCAAAAACCCTTTTGGTCACTAATGACACAGACACAAGGGCTTTCTTCACTTTCCGCCAAATACCTCTAAGGACCGAAACCACAGAGGAACCACCTGAGGAACTGCTCCAAGGACTGGTTCACCCTTTCAGTCTGCCCATTAGACTGCGGATGGTAGCCTGACGACAAGCTGACAGAAATCTGGAGATCGGAACAAAATGCCCTCCAGAATTTGGCCACAAACTGGGATCCGCGGTCAGAGACCACATCAAGTGGCAACCCGTGGAGACGCACAACATGCAGCATAAATAATTCAGACAGGCGTCTGGCTGATGGCAGCCCAACCAGTGGGACGAAGTGCGCCATCTTCGAAAACCTGTCAACGACAACCCAGATGGCTGTCATCCCCGAGGATTTGGGCAAGTCCACCACAAAATCCATTGAAATGTGGGTCCATGGCTTAGATGGGATAGAGAGTGGATGTAATGGGCCAACAGGAACCCCTCTAGGAGTCTTATTTCGGGCACAGATGTCACATGCCCGAACCCACTGATCCACATCCTTAGCCACCGAGGGCCACCACACCGCCCTAGATAGCAACTCCCGAGTTCTGGCAATACCCGGGTGACCTGCCGACTTCTTGGCATGGAATTCCAGGAACACTCGCTGTCTTAACCTAGGAGGCACAAACAAAAGACCTACCGGAAGGTCTGGAGGAGCCTGCTCCTGTGCTCTAAGGACTAATGATAAGAGGTCCTGGGTAATGCCCACTTTAATACATGATGGGGAAACAATGGGCAACGGCTCCTCGGTGGTCTCCTGGATTGGAGCAAAACTCCGCGAGAGCGCATCAGCCTTGATGTTTTTTGACCCAGGGCGATATGTTATCAAAAAATTAAAGCGAGCAAAAAACAAAGCCCATCGTGCCTGCCTGGCATTGAGACGCTTCGCTGACTCTAAATATGCCAGATTCTTATGGTCAGTGAGAATTGAGACCACAAACTTAGCCCCCTCAAGCCAGTGTCTCCACTCCTCGAGTGCATCCTTAATAGCCAACAATTCCCGGTTACCCACGTCATAATTCATCTCGGCAGGCGAAAATTTACGGGAAAAGTAAGCACAGGGATGAAGGCGATTATCAGACACTCCAATCTGAGAAAGCACTGCCCCAATACCCATCTCAGAGGCATCCACCTCCACCACAAAAGGACGCTCTGGATCTGGGTGTCGCAGCACCTTGGCCGAAACAAATGCCCTTTTGAGACGGGCAAAAGCCGCTTTAGCCTCACAAGACCAGTGAGCAACATCCGCCCCTTTCTTAGTGAGTGCCACCAAGGGCGCCACTATAGACGAAAATCCAGCGATAAATCGTCTATAAAAATTCGCAAAGCCCAGGAAACGCTGAAGCGCCTTCAAACTAGTGGGCTGCACCCAATCCAGGACTGCCTGTACCTTGGAACCCTCCATTTGGAAACCTTCTGGGGAGATAATATATCCTAGAAATGCGATTTGCTGAACTTCAAATTCGCACTTCTCCAGCTTCGCCCCAAGCCGGTGGTCTCTGAGTTTCTGGAGGACTAAGCGTACATGCTTCCGATGTTCCTCCAGGGAATGGGAGAAGATTAGGATGTCATCTAAGTATACAACTAAGAATCTATCCAAATATTCCCTGAGCACATCATTCATGAAATCCTGGAAGACTGCCGGGGCATTACAGAGCCCAAAAGGCATCACCAAATATTCATAATGCCCTGAGTGGGTATTAAAGGCAGTCTTCCATTCATCCCCCTCTCTTATTCGGATTAGATTGTACGCACCGCGTAGGTCAATCTTAGAAAAAATGGTGGCAGTACGAAGCTGGTCAAACAAGACCGAAATGAGAGGCAGTGGGTATGAGTTTTTAATTGTGATACGGTTCAATTCCCTGAAGTCGATGCAGGGTCGCAACGAACCGTCCTTTTTACCCACGAAGAAGAACCCCGACCCAACTGGAGACTGTGAAGGTCTGATAAATCCCTTAGCCAAGTTCTCCTGAATGTACTCTGCCATAGCCTGAGTCTCAGGACGTGACAGGGAGTACAACCTGCTCTTGGGAAGCTTAGCATTTGGCAACAAATCAATGGCACAGTCATAGGGGCGATGGGGAGGTAGTACCTCTGCAACTTTTTTGGAGAACACGTCCGCAAAATCTGCATAACACCCTGGCAATCCTGGCAAACTTAGCTGCGAGAGCCTGACTGGAAGGCTCAAGCAACTCCTGAAACAATCAGTACCCCAACTAAGAATCTCCCCAGAGACCCAGTCAAATTGAGGATTGTGGGCCCTTAACCAGGGTAACCCCAACACCAATGGGGCAAAAGTACAGACAGTCACATAAAAGGACAATTTTTCAGAGTGTGTGGCTCCAATAAACAAAGAAATCTGGCTAGTGCAAGAGGTAATTTTACCTTGGGATAATGGTTCCCCGTTTAACCCACAAATCTCAATTTCCGATGCCAAGGGTACTAAGGGAACAGAGTGTTTTAGGGCGAATTGGCGGTCCATAAAAACCACGTCGGCCCCACTGTCCACAAAGGCCTCAGTCTTGACAGTTTGACCGAGGATCTTCAAGGTCACCGGAATGATAAAAGTCTTCTTGGGAAATTCTGACTTCTGGCCTGACAGGATATTTCCCATCACCCTCAGGCCCTGAAGTTTTCCGGCTTTTCTGGGCATGATACTACCACATGACCTTTATTCCCACAGTACAAACACAACCCCTGCTGTCTCCTCCGCGTCTTCTCACGCGAGGAGAGGCGGGTAGCCCCAATCTGCATAGGCTCCTCAGAAAATTCCTCAGAGTCTGAGGTTCCCTTGGGAAGGAAGGAAATCTCAGTCTCCCTTTCAAGCCTACGCTCTCTCAGCCGTCTATCCACCCGGATGGATAACTGCATGAGCTGATCCAAGCTATCAGGCAAGGGATATTGTACCAGTTGGTCCTTTATCTGGTTAGAAAGACCTCTTCGGTACTGGTGTCTCAGGGCTAGGTCATTCCACTGGGTATCATGGGCCAACCTCCGAAACTCCGTACAGTAAACCTCAACTGGCCTTCGCCCTTGCTTAAGGATCGAAATCTGAGCCTCGGCTGAGGCCGTCTTGTCAGGGTCATCATACAACATGCCCAGTGCCGTAAAAAAAGCATCAACACTTTTAAGCGACGGACAGTCAGGCTGCAACCCATATGCCCAGACCTGTGGGTCTCCTTGTAGCAAGGAAATCACTATGCCCACCCGCTGAATCTCCGACCCAGAAGACTGAGGCCTAAGCCGGAAGTATAGCTTGCAGCTCTCCTTGAAACAAAAGAACTGCGAGCGATCTCCAGAAAAACGATCCGGGAGATTTACTTTCGGCTCCTTAACCCCTGCAGGTGCTGCTGCTGCGGGAGCTCCGCCAGCAGCCTGGGAGGTGTGCATTTTAATGGACAAATCATTAAATTGCCGAGTCAGGACCTGCACCTGATCGACCACCTGTTGCAACATATTTTGAGGGGTATGCTCCATATTCCCACAAAATTTCAACAGGAGTATTAGGCTGCTGAATATGTTATGCACACCAGTGCCTGCAGGAAAGTACTAGTGTCAGAACTGTTATGCACTCCAGTGTCTGCAGGAATGTACTGGTGTTTGAACTGTTATGCAAAACAAATGGACTCACAGACAAACTGGGGAATATGACATAACGTACACAGAAGGTGATAGGGTAACAAAATACACACACAGTGAACAGAGAAGCCCAGAGGCTAAGGAACTGGGTATCTCCCTTGTATTAGAACTGCTCAGATGTAAAAAGCAAGATGTTGTGTTTTAATACGTAGAGAACCCGAAATGCTGTTGCTAAGGGCAACAGCAAAACCCTAAAGGGTTACCAACGGGTGTGGCAGTAAACTCCTTGGTCAGAGATGGAATGATAGACACAAGGAGAGCCTCCACAATCCTGATTCTCACTTGCAGTGCACAGGTTTAAGCTTACTGCCACTAAACTGACCCCTGACACCTAGCACAGTGAGACAGGATTAGACAGGCAAGTGTTAGAATACAGCCGCAAACTTGCTAAGTTCACAGAGTAATAACAGAACCCCAGCAAGCTAAACGACTGACTCCAGTCTTACTGCTAGGTCTGGATTGGCAGAGTGTAATACCAAATCCCCAGGCCTATTTGCAGTAAGCAACAAACAAATACAAAGCTACACAGTACTGGCTAACTTTCATGAACTGACTAACCAACAGAGATTCAGCAGCATCTGCTTACCCTGAAAAGAGGCCTTATAAAGCAGGTGCTGTCCACGCCCCACTCAGACCTCACAGACTGTGAGCACAAAAACCAGCACCGGATCCCCTGCCGTGCACAGAGCCTATAACCACTGCACAGCAAAAGACCCGAACCGGAGTATCAGCTGCGCTCAGGTTACTCCACTAGCACTTGTCTCCCGGTTGCCATGACGACGTGGCAGCACAGGGCAGGAGACCCTAACACCGTACTGCTGCTTAGTGCTTAATTATATATATAATATACTGTATAACAGACCTGGTGGACAGTGTCAGCAGACTGCTAAACTAGTATGAAGAAAGAAAAAAAAACACCACAGGTATAATGTAGATGGATGGATAGTATTACTTGTACTTATGGACGACGACTGACGTGTCGACACAGAGGTAGGTACAGCCGTGGCCTACCGTACTGCTGCTTAGTGCTTAATTATATATATAATATACTGTATAACGGACCTGGTGGACAGTGTCAGCAGACTGCTAAACTAGTATGAAGAAAGAAAAAAAAACACCACAGGTATAATGTAGATGGATGGATAGTATTACTTATACTTATGGACGACGAGTGACGAGTCGACACAGAGGTAGGTACAGCCGTGGCCTACCGTACTGCTGCTTAGTGCTTAATTATATATATAATATACTGTATAACAGACCTGGTGGACAGTGTCAGCAGACTGCTAAACTAGTATGAAGAAAGAAAAAAAAACACCACAGGTATAATGTAGATGGATAGTATTACTTATACTTATGGACGACGACTGACGAGTCGACACAGAGGTAGGTACAGCCGTGGCCTACCGTACTGCTGCTTAGTGCTTAATTATATATATAATATACTGTATAACGGACCTGGTGGACAGTGTCAGCAGACTGCTAAACTAGTATGAAGAAAGAAAAAAAAACACCA
Source organism: Pseudophryne corroboree (assembly GCF_028390025.1). Classification (NCBI taxonomy): domain Eukaryota; kingdom Metazoa; phylum Chordata; class Amphibia; order Anura; family Myobatrachidae; genus Pseudophryne; species Pseudophryne corroboree. Next base: position 103,496,046 of record NC_086446.1, read on the forward strand.
CAGGTATGATGTAGATGGATGGATAGTATTACTTATACTTATGGACGACGAGTGACGAGTCGACACAGAGGTAGGTACAGCCGTGGCCTACCGTACTGCTGCTAAGTGCTTAATTATATATATAAAATAATATACTGTATAACGGACCTGGTGGACAGTGTCAGCAGACTGCTGAACTAGTATGAAGAAAGAAAAAAAAACCACAGGTATAATGTAGATGGATGGATAGTATTACTTATACTTATGGACGACGAGTGACGAGTCGACACAGAGGTAGGTACAGCCGTGGCCTACCGTACTGCTGCTTAGTGCTTAATGATATATATAATATACTGTATAACGGACCTGGTGGACACTGTCAGCAGACTGCTAAACAAACTAGCATGAAGAAAGAAAAAAAAAAACACCACAGTGTTTTTCAGGCAGACAAACGTATACTGGACTGGTGGTCACTGTCAGCAAAACTGTGCACTGTACTCCTGCTATAACTGCTCCCCAGTCCCCACAATTAGGCAGTGTGAGCAGTGCACTCAGCACAGATATATCATGCAGCAGTGCAGCACACTGAGTGAGCACAGATATGGTGGAGCGTTTTTTTTCAGGCAGAGAAACAACCGATTAATTAAATTCAAAACCCTGCACTCCCTAACAGCTGCTCCCAGTCCCCAATCCTCCCCACAATTTATAACTAACTCAGTTCTACTATAGTTCTACTATAACGGAGAGGACGCCAGCCACGTCCTCTCCCTATCAATCTCAATGCACGTGTGAAAATGGCGGCGACGCGCGGCTCCTTATATAGAATCCGAATCTCGCGAGAATCCGACAGCGGGATGATGACGTTCGGGCGCGCTCGGGTTAACCGAGCAAGGCGGGAGGATCCGAGTCTGCTCGGACCCGTGCAAAAATGGTGAAGTTCGGGCGGGTTCGGATTCCGAGGAACCGAACCCGCTCATCACTAATATTAATGAGCTCTTTATCTGCAATCTGTGAATAGCCATTGTCTGATTGTTCCTGATTACCTCTGCACTCCATAACTACTAGACCTTTGATTTTTCTCTTACTTTAACAAACTGATCGGCTAATCCTGGGATCCTATAAGGAGATCACTCCTTCCTACAGAACCAGTTCCAGTCCCACACTCGACTCCTCATAAAAAAACCTTGCAAAAATAGAATATCCTGAAAGAAAATGTTTGTCAGCGGGAAACAGAGAAAAGAGAAATAGAACAAAACAACTCTTGTTCATAACAAATCAATTACAATGACTGGTCTTTCTGCAATCCTTTAGTACGCTCAGGTAGTGTTCAACAGTGCCGCCTCTCAGTCTTCACGGAACAGAGTCTCTGGTGATACAAGGTTCTCTTTGCCTTGCTCTTTGGACACACAGTTCACTTCGAACACACAGTTCACAAACTCGATGAATGTGAGCAATAAACTACTTTGTCACGAGTTCTCTCCGGGTCAGCGACCTTCTTGCAGTGGGATGAGTGGACCCAAGTCTCTCTTTCGGCGACCTTTAGTGCTGTCAACAAATCTTGGTATTTTCCTTCCCACCTGTCTATTAGGCAACCTGAGCGTAAGAACAATCACACAGTCTCTTGGTTCACAATCAAGACAGTTCGTATTTGGTATACCAGCAATCAACAGTTTCAAGTTCTTTTGTCAAGTTCTCAAATGCTGGTTCATCTCAATAAAGTACTGTACTGTCACCTAATTGGTGTATTTCTGATCATTGTGCGGATCAATCATGACATGAGGTTGTCTTCCAAAAACAACCAAAAAAAACACAAATACCAAAACAAAAACAAAAACAAATTTTGAAGAGGGTGATTCGTTAAGTGAAGATCTGGGAGTGGTTCCGAAGCTACATAATACTAGTGGCAGTATCTATGATCACAATAGTACAATGTCAAGCTTTGCTCCTACTTCTAGGTGTACCATTATCTACACACAAATTTCTGTGCAATTTTTCTTTGCGGTAAACACATCAGCATCCGTGGCGGCAGAAAATGCCTCTACCCAGTTTGAGAAAACATCAGTGCACACCAACACATAACAATAATTCCTAAAGGGTGTTAACTGCACGAAGTCGATTTGTATTTCCTGAAAAGATCTGTCTGCAGGAGGGATATGGGATGGCTCTGTTGGTATTGCTTTACCAATATTCTTCCTCAAGCAAGCATGACAGGTCATTGCTCTCTTTACCTGCATGAGAATAGAATCCTGGCGCACACCAGTAGGTTCTCATCAGCCTGCACCTACCCTCTTTGCCTAGATGAGTCAGACCGTGTGCCACCTCAACTAGACTTGGAAGGTATGCTCTGGGGGCTACTGGCTTACCGTGTCCACCTGCCCACAGTCCTGAGGACTCCTGGCCATACCCCTTTGTCCTCCAGACTGCCTCTTCCTGCAGAGACCACAAAAAAAAATTCATTTTAATTTTCTATCGTGTGTTTGCAATGTAGAGTCCCATGAGCATAACAAAAAAGAAAAAATAAACATCTCTAGAGGAGTGAAGGAAGAAGAAAATGAAAAAGAAAATGTCAGGTTTGCCATTCACCAACAGGCATATCAATGTCTATACAAAATTTCCCTTCACCAGTATTCCCATTCTCCACCCTTTGTGCATGACAAGGCACACTGCAGTAATACTGGTGTCATCGTGCTGTTGAGATATACTGGGTTCAGGCAGAACTCTGAAGGACCTAGGCATGTGGAGTTTGAACTGTACTTGGGTCCATGATTTGTACCACCCTGTGTGAATGCAAAAGATGAAAAGGAAACTGTAGAGAAACAGAATAGAGGTTGGTGACCGATAGGTTTGTAGAGGTGAAGATTTTATAAAAATTTGACAACTGGATTGGGCACTACGGGGAAGTGATTCTCTACTTGATCTATACCCCTTTAAAAAAATTCTGCGTGTCTTATCTCTACTGGGACTATCCCAGCCATCAATCCAGTGTCCTGTCCATCCTAAGTTCATAGGGAACTTGGTATCTGTGAGATAATTTCCTCTACCTGTGATGGACATGATTCTAGGACAGAAGAATGCGACATTAGTCTTCAAGTTTTGTCAAAGGGTAATGTTGCATTTATTTTGTTCTTCCCATTACCTGAATCTGTGTTTTCTATATGGTGATTCCTTACTATATGTCCCTTGGTCCCGTCTATGTGTTTAATAATGTGGCTTGTATTTTCTGTCTAGGGGGTCTATATTGACTATGTGTTCTACTATTCCTACAATCTCTGGCAAAATGCCCTTCCTTCCTACAAGTGTAACATATTATTGACCATTAGGGATCTGGGGTTTGGACTGATGGATCTTTCCTGTATGTGCAGTATACTTACCGTCCTCAACCTCTCCACCCTGTTGTTCTCTGTGCCTAGCACTATTCTTGTGATGTTCAATAGCACACTATCTAAGAATAGCTACTGTGACCCTTTTCCAATATTGCAAAGAAGTCTGCACCCTGACACTCAATGCCTTATTGAGCCCGTCCATTTGCACAGAGACAGCCACCTCCCATTTGCCGAATTAGTGTTTACCAGTGGTCTTATCCAGATGGAGAGTTTTCTATTTCTGCAAGAGACAAAAAAAAAAAAAAAAAGTTTAACAAGCTTCTAGGTCATGCAAAGTATTTTATTCATCCCGTGCTAAGGGTCTGTACATTATCCAACAAACATTTCCGAGCTCATCTTTACTAGGGGCATTACTAGGAATGAATACTTCTTATATGGTAACTGAAAGAAATACCCTGGGGTTACCTTGTCTCTGTCAGCTTTCCTACTGGCAAATACTAATGTACGGACAGGTTTTTTCTCCATTCATGACATTACTTTATTGATTTTTTTTAATTTTTACTATATATGTACACGAATGATACCATACTTACCTGTACCACTGGTCTCAGCCACTTCCCCCACAGGCTACTGCTCTTCTTTTACCGGTTGGATACTCCTCTGGGTGCATGAGAAATGGCTGAAAACGATCAGGTCACCTTCTCCTCCTAAATAAAACTTCAACATTCATTAGTACATATATAGGTTACAGTCATATTTTTCATATTTTTATTATTTTCTATAGTTTGTATGCTGGCCGTAACTGCTTCCACATCTACATAAGGCGGTGTACTTGCATTCTCTTTTTTTTTCCTACTTATTTATTGTTGCTACAAGTTCAGACTGTTCTTATTTTTCCATTTTTGTCTTATATGACTTTGGTTAGACATACCACCTGCAATACCTTAGGATCAAACTCACCAACCTCTATTGCTGTCACAGGTTTAAACAATTTGTATGTCTGACCCTTTGTTTTCTGGATTTTATCAGACATATTCTTATCCTTAAGTTCTGCAATACCTCTGGTTCAAAGCTGCCCACCCTAGGGAATGGTACCCTATCTTTGTCAGTCATACATACCCATTCATTGCAAAAAGCCTCAGTGTGTGAACCATATTGTTCACACCTAATAAACCTTGCTGACTCTCTTGGTCGCACCTCTTCAACCTGAACCCTGGTTACCAAATGCCCACTGCTTGTGCAATTGGATCCCATCGCGGACTTTTTGCCAATAAACGCAATCCCCAATGCACACTGCAGATAGACGGTGAAAGTTCTTAGAGAGCTTTCATCCACTCCTTCTCCGCTGAGTACCACAACTCACTCCAATAGTGACCACCGCGAACCCAGTGAGGCCCCTATCTGGTTTCTATTCACTGGAAGTGTTTAGGAGTGACTTACCTATTCCAGTGAATATACACCATTGTAGATTTTACAGAGAGACCAGCGAAAACTCCCTATACACTTTATTATACACAAATCACGCTTGCGTATGCTCTATAACCACGGGTCGATGTACAAACTGTGACCCTCAGTTCAGAGCGTAATACAAAAACCTTTTTTACTTCAATACTTCGCAATACTTATGCACTATCATGGTCCTTTGCAAATCACCTTACGATTTGCGTATTAAACCTTATACTAACGTGAGTCAGCCACTTCACGCCACCAAGCCTCCTCTTACTTGATGTACCACACGACGGGATCCCGATTTCCCGGGGTTCAAATATCCACTCACTCCTACCTTCGCTCACTCAAATACACTTTGTTTTTCTATACAGAAATTCTGGATTCATTCAGATAGGCAGCTTTACCCCAGAGGCAATACAGTTTTTTAAAACTAAATTTAGAGTAACCTGCTTTTGAAATCTGATAGTTATGTGCTATTGTATTAAATGTCTACTATCCCAACTTTGAAGTAAAAGACACTATTGTATAATTTGTACTCAGCGCCCGCATTCTTACGCACTTTGTGCAAACACGCGACCATGCGTGTCTTTTACGCTGCGTGCGCAGTCCTTTACTTTGTCCGAGACACGTGTACAAAACCCTGCGTCCGCAATAAAACAAATCACACAGCTTCTATAAATGTGAGCAATACTAACTATATTCGCTCACTTAACACAACACAGTTTTTTCTGTATAAACCTTTACAACCAACCCAGACTGCGTTTGTGCTTTACACTTACTTCCTTAAACATTTATTTTAGTTTCAACTATATAGCAACAAATGTATTCGGTTTCACACATATCTATAATGAATCTAGCAATAATCATTAATTTAAATTATATGATTCAGATTGGATAGCTATTTTGCAGAACATACACTGATATAAATATACACATAATTATAATAATATTATATATATGTACCATTCACTGGTCTCCTATGAGACTCATTTACCCATTCAGTGCTTCTAATTTGCATATCAAAGCTATGTGCTTTTGCCTGCCTGTAAAAGTGGTTTTCACTGCTAAGAAAAAGCAGTTACACAGGTTAATTAACATTTCAATGGCTATCCTAAACTACCAAGCAGATTTAACTAAATCCTGGAGGAAAAAGAAAAAAAACTTTGTTTATATCTGTGTGTAATTCTTACATCAAGTATTCATCTATTAACTCTCACTAGGCCCAGCTGAAACTATTTGTAATTGACTATGGCATGGGTTAAATAAAGCATTGGTAACTCATAAATGGTGTTTGATGTGACCAAGGAAAGCTGATTATTCTGAGCAGTGAAAATCAGCCATTTAGAAAATGACCTTCCCAAAATGGCCGCTGCTCCTCCCCCTTCCACATCCATGAGGGTTACACAAAATGGTGGACAGGCCATGTGGTTAGTCCAAAATGGAGGACAGACCATGCGGCTTCCTTTGTCACAAAGAAATCACACATCATACAAGCACCAGAAGATATTTTAGGCCTGAGTTAAAAATAAAAACTATATCAAGGCTATGCTGCAACTTTTAAATATACTTGTAAACCTACTTAACAGATAAACAATCCAATCTGAATCAAACACAATATGACTTATTTGAACCTTGTTTTGCAACAATAAAAATACATTTTAGTATCTTAAATATTATGAGAAACGCATTGTCCCTTGAAATATATCAGCGTCTTACTAATAACACAACAATACACACGGATATGATTTTCTCAGCTTTTAGGGTGCGTCCATCACAAGCTGATCGACCACAGTGTCTCGTTTATAATGTACAGTGCATCATTAAGAACGTGATATCGCAGACCAGCCCCCATCTAAGAATGCCAAATTGATTTCTCACAAATATTTAAAATGCCCGCTCTAATATATATTGTAAATGCCTGCATCTCTTATTACCATATCCCATGAATGTGCACTATACATCGCATAACACTGCATCCCATAAGAGAAAACAATACACCCACACATTATCTGAGTTCCAAAGCTCATTGATGTATATATATTTGTTATTAAAAGGATATGGATTCAATATATATTACAAAGTACAGTATACCTATAGTTACATGGTTACACTCACACAGTAAGCAGTTTAAAAACATACAATTACATACAGTTACATACAGTTACAGGCCAGCGATACAATTACCATTCCCTCCAATGCATCTTATGTCTCCCTCTCTCTGTAAATAAAAACAGGAACTGAACTGGCAGCAAGTCCATCATCCTCTGAGACCAAAAAGCCACTAACTTCCTGTGTGGTCAATGTGTTATCTAGTTTCTGGGGGAGGGATTCACGATGAGTCACCAGTTCCTTTGTATATGCTGAACAGGTTCAGCCTTAGGGACGTCCAAAGGGGCTGGCCTGAGATTCCTGTTTGGAATATCTATTGTTCTAATAAAAGTGATTTTAGCTTTCATACATTCAATCATAACTATCTGTCACAATGTCCTACAACTTAATAACAAGTATCAAATGAATCTACACACCAATCTGGTTGCTTCAATAGTAAACATGACCGGTCTATCTGGTTACGTTCAAATAATACACATACATGATTGGATCAGGCTTTGATCTGGCACCCCAGCCCTTATCTGTGTCGGGTGAGAGTCTGGGACTTCCTGTACATATACTTGGATATACTTGGCCTTAAGCTGAGTTTATCTTTTCCTGCACCCACCACAATACCTATTCGTGAACCAGGCACTTTGTATGATCTGCACATAGCACGTCTTTCTCACATGTTGACTGTTTTTGCATGTGACTCAGAGAGTGAGTTATCATAGTGTTCCTCGGCCACAGGTCTGCATTGTGTACCTTTCACTACAGTCATACTGCACTGGAGATGCGCAATTCCTTCTGAACTTGGAAGCCAAGCAGTGCGAGCCCAGGTAGTACCGGTAATGGAGACCTCCGGGAAGATTGGGAACTGTAGTCCAGTCCACGGTGGACGTACACTGATCTGTGGTACACAGACTATGGCTCAGGGTGGCGCCGGTTTTCTGGATGACAATCTTTTGTCGCAGGCTGAACACGGTATTGTGTCACTAACTGATGATGATGCTGAGAAAGTACTCTTTGATCAGATAGAATTTGATACACTTCCGGCAGAAACAACCACTGATTTATACCACCAATTATTAAGACTCAGCAAGAGGGAAATTGACCTTAACTTACATGGTCAATTCTTATCCGAATACCATCATAAAAAACAAATCCCTAGGGGATTTAGGGTCAGCAACATCCTGACCATCGTGAGAAATAACTCCACGTTCTGCAGCCGCTGGTGCGGTGTACTTAATAAATGTTTCCTAGATCTAATGTTGCTAGTTATTGAGGAGGTGGGCACTGAACTAACCAAGGTCAAAACCCAGATTGATACATTAAATAGCACTCATCTATCCACTATCAGGAATGATAAATCCTGCAATCATATTGAAAAACTGAAAGCCCAAATTGATAATTATAAGAAGGACCTCACCGCATTTAAGCGGAGCAAATTGGCCACGGTGGTTTCTGACTATCAGAACCACACCGTGGATAGGTGGCTACTAGGTGATTCGAGGCCTACTAGACCGCAGAGGGGTTTCCGGCAACGCCGTCAGGGTCGGCGACAATACACCACCTCCGACACTGGATCATCTGCATTCACCTCGGACACAGAACAGATTGATGCCTGCCGACCTCGTAACACAGCTTTTTTAGGACAAAGCCAAGACGCAGGTCTACCCCCCCAGCGGGGGATGCGCAGACCACACCCAAGGAAGGGGCGACGTGTGGCGAAGGTGCAGAGACAAAAACAAAGTCTAGTGTTCAATTTAACTGATAGACCACTTGATGAAGCCACTTTGAGCATCCTATCTCATGGTCTCTCTTTTGTGCCAACGTGTCCACACAAACCCTTCGAGATGGCCATTGATATGTACAAATTTGGGCATAAACTTAGGCTCCATGAACATTACGGGGACACCAGCCTTGACAATAGGTCCCCCTTTTGTCCGCCATCAACCTTTGATCCTCCTTCATCCAACCCCAGTATTAAGACATACATCCGATTGGTTGAGCAAGATATCAGCTCGGGTACGTCTAGGAAGTCCTATGATAACCTATACAAACAGGAGAGACAGGCACTCAGGGCACTTAGAGATGATACCTCCATCGTCATCAGACCAGCGGATAATGGGGGAGTGATCATTGTGCAAGATTGGGGTGATTATCACCGAGAGATCTGCAGACAATTAGCCGATACCTCAACCTATTTATCCTGTGAAGCTAACCCCATTCCCAATTTCAAAGAACAAGTAGACCGCCTAGTACTACACAGTTTTCAATCCAAGTGGATAGAAAAACACACATTTGAATATCTTACAGTCCCCTACCCAGTGTGTCCCATTATATATACTCTACCCAAAGTCCACAAAACACTCTCTCACCCACCAGGCAGGCCAATCATTTCGGCATGAAATTCATTGTTGCAACCACTGGCAGTTTATGTGGATTCATTTTTGCAACAAATAGTACAACAGTCAGATAGCTACATCAGGGACAGCATGGACTTTCTCACCAAACTCTCCGATCTACCACAACTACGCGGAGTTGTGCGGTTGGCAACCCTGGACGTCTGTTCATTATATACCATCATCCCGCATGAAGAAGGTCTGCAAAAACTGAGGGAGGCCCTTAGCGCCAATCCTCCAGCCAATCTGCCGATTGACTTTATTATCCAATTAGCTGAAGCAGTGCTGAAGTTTAACCATTTTTCCTACCTGGACAAGCACTACGTACAACTATCAGGGACCGCTATGGGTTCAAATTTGGCGCCGGCCTATGCTAATATCTACATGGCACCCTATGAGAAGAAGCACATTCTGCCATTATTTGGGGTTCATATATTGATGTACAAACGTTTCATGGACGATATTTTCATCCTCTGGACTGGGACGACTGAAATGTTTAACCAGATGGTCGCGACGTTGAATGAACTAGAAAACCCGGTTAGATTCACACACCAGATTGACGACCATCATATCAACTTCCTTGACATCACGGTTACCATAGAAGATAATGTGATCAACACAACACTCTACAGGAAACCGACCATAGGAATACTCTCCTCCTATCCACCAGCCAACATCCACCAGCACTTAAAGAGAATCTGCCCATCTCACAATTCCTGAGAGTGATGCAAAACAATTCCAACCCAATGAACAATGGAACAGCAGTTGCATGATATGTCGCTGAGATTCCAGGAACGTGGATATTCTGATGGCTGCATACAACGTTGTCTGCGCAAAGCCCGTGAAAAAATCACAACACCAGACACCAGCATTACGGATCCGAGCACTATCTCTCTCAATCTGAACATCAAAGCCGACAGGATGGTATTCACTACGACGTTTGACAGCCAGTCCAGAAATATCAGCAAAGCACTCCGTAAGAGGTGGCCCATAATCACAACAGATACCTCACTAAAAGCAAAGAACACACGACCGCCGATGATGGCATACCGAAAAGCACCAAACCTCAAACAACTTCTTTTGAGACCAATGGCATCACCAACCATTCCTAGTAGGACATGGCTGCAAGAGCAGAAACCGGGATGCTTCAAATGTACTGGTTGCACCACTTGCCGGAGCATGCTCACTGGCCCAACCTTTCCTCATCCACATTCGGGACGTCCTATCAAGATTAAATATAAATTACACTGTTTGATGGACCATGTTATCTACATCCTTACATGTCCATGTGGCCTGTATTATGTCGGGATGACATTTAGGCGGTTCCTTGATAGGATTGCAAACCACAGGACCACCATCCATCAAGCCATTGAATCTAAGAAAGCAGAACAACCGGTACCAAGACACTTTCTGGCACATCAACACCAGGTATCCAATCTCAGGTGTAAGCTGATCGACTGGGTACCACCTCCCGTCCGGGGAGGAGACCGCACCTTGGCACTAAAAAGGAGGGAAAGTTTTTGGATCCACCGATTAGACACCATTTCCCCCAGAGGGATGAACGAGAGTAATCCTCTCTCGTTATTTCTTAGGTAGTCGTGATGGTGGTCTAGTCTCACCTGCACCCCTATGAAGGTTACCTGACACAGGGCAACTAAAACTGGGATCCTAGTTGGGCTTATTTGGGACTTGGCACGTGTGACTCCACTCGTGGATTTGCCGGTTCATCATTTGAGTATTATGTATGAAGTTGTCAATATTTATTTTATTTTATTTCTCACAGCACTGGCTGATCCTGTTGGTACAATAGTATCCTCATGATATCTATTGATTTAAGATGGATTAATTTCTTGTTGGTCCCGAAGACCAAGCCTTAGGGTGGCCCTAGGTTTCTCCATCAATGCTATATGAATATATCTGACCGGATCCTAGTGGGCATTCCCCCTGTTCCCTGAGTATCCTTTGCTCACCCTTACAGCAATTGATCGCACAGGGTAGTTTTCTCATATGCATTTATTTCTCCTTTATTTATGAGTCATCAGTATATTTCTCATTTATATAGGTATTCTTCAGTCTACTGTCATATCATGGTGTGACGCGCGTAGCGTACACCACTCTGTATGTAAAAGTGACTGCATTTTATATTTTTGCTATGTGCAGCTTCCCGGGTCCCCATATACCTAATATCACCCCCTTCTTTATGTGATTCACTTAGTGTCCTGTTATTGGGTTCCTGATGCGGCACACTGTCCCGCTCCCTGACACCGCCCATAGTTACCAGTGGAACGCACAGCGCTATGTGGGTGGAACGCATGACTTCCGGTCCTTACCGGAAGTGACATTGCGGAGAACATGGGTTGCCATGGTGACCAGTATCACAGCCGCACATACAGTGCGGCTGCTCGCTGCCGACTCAACAACATACTCCCCATAGCTGACGTTGGGGAAGTATGTACTGATGTCCGATTCGAATAATTCCACTTGACGAGGCACGGGACGGTACGCGACTTCTGGTCCCACCGGAAGTGACGCGCCCGTCCGTAGTTCCATATGTTTGACCATTCATTAGCACACAGGTATATATAGGGGGCCTGGGAGGCTACAGGTCCTGGTTCCTCATTCAATCAGGGACGTGCAGTCAGGGGAGGCAGTGCCTCCCCTGCCATTAATGATTCAAATAATATAAAGCAGATACATGTGACACATATTCTGTGTCATATGTATCAAATTTATATTATTATAATCATTGTAGGCCATGTATTTAGTTTGGGAGGCACTGATAGCTAGTGCCTCCCGTAGCCAGTGGAAACGGGGACAAAGCAGGGGGCGGGGCCATGTGCTGGTCTGTAAAAGCCCATTACAAAAGAAGGGGAATGCGGCACATATACAAGTGCCTCGCTGGCAGGGAAAGCACGCCCCTGCTAGCTAGGCACCAGTGATTGGACAGCGGATCCAGTGCTGGAGCCGCTGGTCCAATCACATAGACGCGGGCAGGAGAAGCGACGGGACCAGACAGGTACTGCTGCGGCGGCGCCCGGACACCGGGATGCGGCGCTGACTTAAGAGCGGCTCCCCTCTCCCTGCCTCCTTACTCACGGCACAGCTGTCCTTGCTGCCGGACCGGCGCCTGTCACACACAGGCAGAGCGGAAGTCACAGAGCAGCAGCAGCAGCACATGGAGGAGAGGGGAGAGCGGAAGACATGGGGCGCACCAGCAGCAGTATAGGGTGAGAGCGGAATGGCAGATCTGTCTACTGTGTCCCCCCCTCCCCCTACTAACTAAAGTGTGTTCCTTGTCCCTCCCTCCTCCTAACTAAAGTGTGCTCCATGTCCCCCCTCCTCCTAACTAAAGTGTGTTCCATGCCCCCGCCTCCTAACTAAAGTGTGTGCCATGTCTCCCCCTCCTAACTAAAGTGTGTCCCATGTGGGCGTGGCCACGGTGGCAAGGGACTAGGCAGCAGGATTGAGGAGCTCCCTGGATATTAATCCTGAACAAATCCTGGGGCTCTCTTTGTGGCTTCCCCTTGGCTCCTCTCCTGTCTAGCGGCACTGGGGAGGCGGCGGGCATCGCTGGAGGACCCGTGCGAGCGCTCCCGGACCTCGGGCCTAGGCCTCAAACAAGTCCCCGGCCTCAATTTACAGAGCTCCGCCGGGCGCGCGATCGCGCACCCGCGGCGGCCACAGCAGCCTGCGGCACCAGAGGAGAACAGCACCCCAATCCTGCACCCTCAGGGCTCCACACTGGCACAATCCTGCTCCTCTGAAGGCTGATACTGAGAGTGAAGAAGGGAGAGTCAGTGTGCTGGGTGGCCATTTTATCTGCAGCTCCCTGTGTCCCTCCTCACTGCATGGTGCAGTGTATATGAAGATAGAGTTGGGCTGGAGGAATTGAGCTGGTCCCTGCTGCCCTGCCTTCTGCTGCTGGACTATCTTACACCATATATATATATATATATATATATATATATATATACTACTGGATCCCTCTGGTCCCCCCTTCCCCCTTCAGTATTACAGCTGGATGTCCTGGTCCCTGGTGTGCTGTTGATATTGCTTTCACCACCCACTGTTATACTTCTTGACACTGAATATTGGGACTTTGAGCACTGCTGGGCCTTGATACGATGGTGAGGGGCGGCCAGAGCGCGGCCACGGCTAAATTGGAGAGGTTTGCTCGACAGCCTGCATCCCAGCCGACGCAGTCACCTCCTAAGCCCTCCCCTTCTGCCAGAATGGATCCCCCGGCCGGGGCCGACTCAGGGGTGAATGTACAGCCATCTGCTCCTTCCATCCAACAGGTCCTGGAGGCCATAGCGGCCAGCGAACAACGCCTGTCGGACAAAATGGAGAAGGTGCAGTGCGATTTATCATTGCTGCGACAGGACGTCCAGCGGGTCCGGGAAAGGGTGGGCGAAACCGAGACGCGGGTCTCTAATCTGGAGGACCTCAGCGGCCCTCTGCAACGATCTGTGTCTGCAGTTACACAACAAGTCTCGACACTGCAAACCAAACTCCTGGATATGGAGGGCAGACTCCGCAGAAATAATGTGAGATTCGTGGGCCTACCTGAAAAGGAGGAGGGGGCACATCCTGAGGATTTCCTGGAGTCCTGGCTAAAAGAGGCATATGGCGCTGAATCCTTTACCTCCCAGTTTGCAGTGGAGCGGGCTCACCGAGTACCCTTCCGGCCTTTGCCCCCGGGCGCCCCGCCACAAACTTTTATTGCAAAATTCCTGCACTATAAGGACCGGGACTCTGTCTTGCGCCTGGGACGCGTGAAGGGCCCCCTGCTTCGGAATGGAATCCGGGTGTCGGCATTTCCGGACTTTGCAGCGGACGTTCAAAAAGACCGGGCCCAGTTTCTTCCCATTAAGCGACGTCTTCGTGACCTGAATCTACCCTACTCGATGCTGTTCCCCTCTAGGTTGCGTGTGGTGGCAGATGGGGAGACCAAGTTCTTCAGCTCGCCAAGGGAGGCGGCAGCTTGGTTGGACAGATATGCTCCAGGGGTCCGCCACCTGGCTGCAGACTGACACCAGGTCGCCCTCTTCCATGGGCATACAGTCCGCAAGTATAAGTCCGGGGAGCTTCCTCTTGTTTAGTGGTTCTGGACTTTGCTGAAAAGTGATATAAACGTATAAGGGTTTCTGTGTTGGGGTTGTGTCAGGAATCGACTCACCACGGTCACATCTGTCCGCCGGTGCGGACTCCGTCCAGGGTCCCTGCGTTCCACTGTCATCCGCACCTCTGCCATCAGACGTCATCCTGGGCCTGGGAGCGCTCCTGTGACAGCGGGCGTGTAGCACGCCGCGTTCCCGCTAGGCCGCGGCATGGGCGCCGCCATGACAGTCTCCATCGGTCAGAGCACGGCGGCCAATCCGGTGCTTGGCCGCACCTACTTTCCTCACTCCCACCAATGACTGCACATCAGGGGGTATATCAGGAGCTGCAGGATCAGTCTGTAGGCAACCTGAACTTTGTGTCACTCCTGCGACCCATGTGTCTGGATCTGGTTCCTGTTCCTCCGTGTTCCTGGATACCTACCTGTTCCTCCATGTTCCTGGTCATCTACCTGAGACTCTGTGCTCCTGGTTATCTTTCACAGCTCCATGGAACTACAAGCCTCAGCAACACCTGCTTCTGTTTACAGGCTTCACACTAATCATCAACTCAGTGTGCTTCAGCCTAAGCAGTAGAGACTGACTCCAGGTGTGTTCCATCTCTCCACCTGTGATGCAGCTTGCTTGCTGCTAGTGCCTCATCACCTGCACTGTGGACATGGTCAGTCTCCTGCCTCTGCAACCAGGTTTGCCATTCATTACCATCTCTGCTGGCTCCACGTTTTAAACTGCTTTGGTTCCCATACCAGATTATCTTCTACCAAGTTATCATTCATCAGTTTACATTCATCAGTTATTATTATTTACCAGTCATCATTCATCAGTTACCATTCATCCATTTGCCATATTCCTGTTGCCATAGACTTTCAGCTTCCACGCTGCACTATTGACATTTGCATTTCTTATTGTTTATTTTCTGCTGCCGTTGTGAACTTTCTGTTTAATAAATATCATTGCGCCCATGCGCAGAAACTTAATCCAGCCTCCTCACTTTCTCCCTCCTACCTCCACTGACCCACTAGCGCCCCCTCCGGGGACACAGACAAAACCAAGTCTGACAGTAAGTTCAGGATCGATGGACTCGGACGGTGGTCGGAGTGTGGGGTCAGAGGCCTTACAAGATCTGGTCTCCCGTTTGGATGGTCAAGAGGCTGTGCAGCAGCAGATGTTTCAGTTCCTGCAAGGGATGTCCTCCCGGATTGATACACTACAGCAAACCCTGCCTAGTGTACTTACTTCTACAGTTCCTGTTACTCCAGCACCTGCAAGTACTGTGAGTTCTTCTATGCCTGCTGCATCAGCTCCAGTGTCACGCTTGCACCTGCCCGTGCCTAGCAAGTATGATGGCAGCCCAAAGTTATGTCGCGGGTTTCTTAACCAATGTGAAATCCAGTTCGAATTACTGTCACACAATTTCCCCACGCCAAGATCCAAGGTTGCTTACATTATCTCACTACTCTCTGGTTCTGCCTTGAGTTGGGTGTCTCCTCTGTGGGAACGTGCTGACCCTCTGATGAACAACTACGCAGAATTCGTGTCAACCTTCAGACGGATCTTTGACGAGCCGGGTCGTGCAAAATCAGCTTCTGCAGACCTTATCCAACTTCGTCAAGGTACCCGTAGTATGGGGCAATATGTCATCCAGTTCCAGATGTTAGCCGCAGAGATTCAGTGGAACAATCAAGCCCTGGTAGCAGCTTTCTGGCATGGACTTTCTAATCGGATCAAGGATGAACTGGCAACCCGCGATCTTCCTGAGCAATTGTCTTTAATTTCCCTGTGCATCAAGTTGGACTCTCGCATCCTCGAACGCAACAGTGAACGTGCTCGTAGTGAGCCACGCAGGTCAAGGATGGTACCTTCCGTACAGTTTCAGTCTCCACCTTCTGATGAGCCTATGCAAATAAATAGGTCCCGCCTAACTCCTGAGGAGCGGTCAAGAAGACTTCGTGAGAGACTGTGTCTTTATTGTGCGGCTGCAGGTCACCAGATTAATTCTTGTACAGTGCGTTCGGGAAACGCCAGATCCTGACTTGTAAAGGAGGAGTCAAGTTGGGATCTTCTAGACAAGCTCCTTCAAATCAAGACCTTATCCTTCCCGTGACTTTAGAGACTTCAGTTGGGCTTCAATCTGCATCTGCGTTAGTGGACTGTGGAGCCGCAGGAAACTTCATCACTCAAGCTGCGGTAGATAAGTTTTGTTTGCCTGTATGTGAACTTTCATACCCAGTCTACATTACCGCTGTGGATGGTAGCTGAATCTCCAAGGGGAATATCTCTCACCAAACCGCACCAGTGATTTTGGGAGTTGGGTTCCTGCACTCAGAATTAATAAAGTTCTTAGTCATTCCTCAGGCCACCCAGGAGATCGTTTTGGGTATGCCCTGGCTCCAGCTACATAATCCACAGATTGATTGGTCAACGCTACAACTTACTTCTTGGGGTTCACATTGCCACCAGTCCTGTTTAGCCCAAGTTTGTCCTATCAAGTCTACTGAAGTCAAAACCCAGTCAAGTCTTCCTGCGGCTTACCAAGATTTCTCTGACGTCTTCAGTGAAAAAGCCGCTGATGTCCTGCCGCCCCATAGAGAGTGGGATTGCCCCATCGATCTCCTTCCCGGCAAGAAACCACCTAGGGGGCGTACCTATCCGTTATCCATTCCTGAAACTGAAGCGATGAGCGACTACATCAGGGAGAACTTACAGAAAGGATTCATCCGTCCCTCGTCTTCACCCGCTGGTGCAGGCTTCTTCTTTGTTAAGAAAAAGGATGGAGGATTGCGTCCATGCATTGACTACTGGGGTCTCAATGACATTACCATCAAAAATAGCTATCCATTACCACTCATCACTGAATTATTTGACAGAGTTAAGGGAGCCCGCATCTTCACCAAGTTAGATCTCCGCGGTGCTTACAACCTCATTAGAATCCGAAGTGGTGATGAATGGAAGACAGCTTTTAATACTCGAGATGGTCATTACGAGTACCTGGTAATGCCATTCGGGTTGAGTAATGCCCCAGCAGTGTTCCAGCACTTTGTGAACGAAATCTTCCGGGACGTTCTGTACAAATACCTTGTAGTTTATCTGGATGATATCCTTATCTTCTCCCAAGATCTTCCCTCTCATCGTCTACAAGTCCGTGAAGTCCTCCGACGTCTTTGTGAGAACCGGCTCTACGGTAAATTATCCAAGTGTACCTTTGAAGTTTCCTCTATACCCTTCCTGGGGTATATAATTTCCGGATCGGATCTCCAGATGGACCCGACAAAGTTGGAAGCCATTGCCAATTGGTCCATTCCAAATTCTCTCAAGTCTATTCAGCGATTCCTGGGATTCGCCAATTACTATAGGAAATTTATTCGAGGATTCTCCACTCTCATCGCTCCTATTACCAACTTAACTCGGAAAGGGGCAGATCATTCCAACTGGTCAGAAGAGGCTTTGGCGGCCTTCCAGAAGATCAAGCTGGCCTTTATGTCTGCCCCAGTTCTGTCTCAACCAGATGTAGACAAGCCGTTCGAGTTGGAGGTGGATGCCTCTACAGTAGGAGTTGGAGCTGTTCTCTCCCAGAAGGGAACTGATGGGAAGATCCACCCCTGTGGATTTTATTCTCGTAAATTCCTCCCTGCAGAAGCTAACTATTCCGTTGGAGATCAAGAACTACTGGCGATTAAGCTGGCCCTCGAGGAATGGAGGTATCTCCTGGAAGGGGCCAAATATCCGTTCAACATCTATACGGATCATAAAAATCTGCTATATTTAAAGGCAGCCCAGTGCCTTAATCCTCGCCAGTCCCGGTGGGCTATGTTTTTCTCTCGTTTTAACTTTAAGCTTCATTTCCGCCCAGGTTCTCAGAATGTTAAAGCTGACGTCTTATCCCGATCTATGGAGTCCGAAGAGGAAACGTCTAACTCAGTTCCGCATTCCATCCTGAGTCCAGTGGTATTTGCTGCATCTCAAGTTTCGCCAGCTCCTCCTCCTGGTAAGACTTTTGTTTCCCCAGAACTCTGTCCCAAGTTGCTGTCTTGGGCCCATCAATCCAAGTTCACTGGACATCCCGGTGTCCTGAAGTCTTTCAAGTTCCTCTCTGAGACATACTGGTGGCCAAAGATGAAAGCTGACATCAAGGATTTCGTGGCATCCTGTCCTAAGTGTGCGCAGCACAAGATTCCTCGTCAGTCTCCAGCAGGTCAGTTACAACCATTGTCTGTTCCCAGCCGTCCCTGGTCACACCTGTCCATGGACTTTATCTCCGACCTTCCTCCTTCTCAAGGATACAATACCATCTGGGTTGTGGTGGACAGATTTACCAAGATGGCCCATTTTGTTCCTCTCCAGGGTCTCCCTTCTGCCCCAAAACTCGCCCAAATCTTCCTACGGGAGATTTTCCGTCTACATGGTCTACCCTCAGAAATAATATCCGACCAAGGTGTTCAGTTTGTAGCGAGGTTTTGGAGGGCTTTCTGTTCTGCCATGCAAGTTAAACTGAAGTTCTCGTCATCTTACCACCCTCAGACGAATGGGCAGACAGAGAGGGTAAATCAGGAATTGGAGACATTTTTAAGACTTTATGTTTCATCTTCTCAGGATGACTGGTTGGATCTGCTCCCGTGGGCCGAATTTGCCCACAATTTCCGTTATCACACTGCTACTGAGACAACCCCATTCTTTGCTGTATATGGGCAACATCCTCGTGTTCCAGATTTCCAAGAACTCCCTCACATGGATGTTCCTGCTGCCACTACTGCCCTGAGTCAGTTCTCTTCAACCTGGAGGAAGATTCATGCTTCTCTCAAGAAGGCCTCCAGCCGGTATAAATACTTTGCTGACCGCAAAAGACATGCAGTTCCTAGCCTTAAAACCTGGGGACAAGGTTTGGCTTTCTACCCGGAACCTCCGTCTTAGGGTCCCGTCGATGAAATTTGCACCACGTTTCATCGGTCCCTTTCCTGTTGAATGAGTCATCAGCCCTGTGGCCTACAAGCTTAAATTACCACCTTCTCTGCGAATACCTAATGCCTTTCATGTTTCTCTCCTCAGACCATTAGTCCTGAATCGCTTCCAAAGAGCTCTTCCAGTCGGCCCCAAAGTTCGAACTCAGCGGGGCGTGGAGTTCGAAATAGAGAAGATTCTGGATTCCCGTTGCCGGTATGGTCGTCTACAATATCTTATCGATTGGTCCGGTTATGGTCCGGAGGAGAGAAGTTGGGTGAATTCGTCAGATGTCCATGCTCCAAGGTTGGTCCGTGTCTTCCATAACACTCATCCTTCCAAGCCACGTGGGTGTTCAGTGCCCACCCTTAAAGGGGGGGGTACTGTCAGGAATCGACTCACCACGGTCACATCTGTCCGCCGGTGCGGACTCCGTCCAGGGTCCCTGCGTTCCACTGTCATCCGCACCTCTGCCATCAGACGTCATCCTGGGCCTGGGAGCGCTCCTGTGACAGCGGGCGTGTAGCACGCCGCGTTCCCGCTAGGCCGCGGCATGGGCGCCGCCATGACAGTCTCCATCGGTCAGAGCACGGCGGCCAATCCGGTGCTTGGCCGCACCTACTTTCCTCACTCCCACCAATGACTGCACATCAGGGGGTATATCAGGAGCTGCAGGATCAGTCTGTAGGCATCCTGAACTTTGTGTCACTCCTGCGACCCATGTGTCTGGATCTGGTTCCTGTTCCTCCATGTTCCTGGATACCTACCTGTTCCTCCGTGTTCCTGGTCATCTACCTGAGACTCTGTGCTCCTGGTTATCTTTCACAGCTCCGTGGAACTACAAGCCTCAGCAACACCTGCTTCTGTTTACAGGCTTCACACTAATCATCAACTCAGTGTGCTTCAGCCTAAGCAGTAGAGACTGACTCCAGGTGTGTTCCATCTCTCCACCTGTGATGCAGCTTGCTTGCTGCTAGTGCCTCATCACCTGCACTGTGGACATTGTCAGTCTCCTGCCTCTGCTACCAGGTTTGCCATTCATTACCATCTCTGCTGGCTCCACGTTTTAAACTGCTCTGGTTCCCATACCAGATTATCTTCTACCAAGTTATCATTCATCAGTTTACATTCATCAGTTATTATTATTTACCAGTCATCATTCATCAGTTACCATTCATCCATTTGCCATATTCCTGTTGCCATAGACTTTCAGCTTCCACGCTGCACTATTGACATTTGCATTTCTTATTGTTTATTTTCTGCTGCCGTTGTGAACTTTCTGTTTAATAAATATCATTGCGCCCATGCGCAGAAACTTAATCCAGCCTCCTCACTTTCTCCCTCCTACCTCCACTGACCCACTAGCGCCCCCTCCGGGGACACAGACAAAACCAAGTCTGACAGGTTGTTTTTGATCTGTACGCCTAGTACAGTGTTGCCGTAGGCTTTGGGATCTCCAGGGCTAGAGTTCTGTTAGGGATGTGTATGCCACAGTTCGGGGAGGTATACGGGGTGGGGGATTGTTCTGGGGCCGCTGTTGGCTTCTCAGCAGTTTTTTTGTTCTATTTCTTAGATTTTTGGTGTCTATATATTAGTCAATCAGACAGTGAGGTGAGGTTGTACTGTTTTATGGGGTTTGGATTGGGGACCGGGGCCTGCGGACGATATGATTGCGGGACTGGAGCACCGTACGGGTGGGCAGATGCCCGGATAGCATTGATGATGGTATTTCCTCTTTGCCTTCTGGTATCTAGGAGTGCTGTGTCCCTGTTGGTACATTGGCTGACATGTCTCCCTTAAAATTCTTGGCGTGGAATGTCCGGGGCATTAATAACAAAGTAAAGCGATCCTTAGTATTTAAAATGATCAAGAAATATGGCCCGGACATTATTTGCCTGAGCGAAACCCATTTGGAGGGCACTAGGCTGTTGTCGCTCCGCAGGCCTTGGGTGAGTTGGGCGTATCACTCCTCGCACTCCTCCTATTCACGAGGGGTGTCGGTAATGATAAAGAGGACTGTACAGTTTGAGTTGATCACGGTAAATACAGATCCATATGGTAGATACGTGTTTCTAGAATGTAAATTGTATTCCCGTAATTTTTTCCTATTGTCTGTGTATGTTCCTCCCCCGTTTTCGTATGATGTCTTACAAAAGGCTGCCTCATTTGTTGCTTCCTCCCCCCAAACTCCTGTCATCTGTCTGGGGGACTTCAACAATGTGTTGGATGTCTCTTTGGACAGATGGAGGACTCCTCGGGATCCAGGGGCGGTGGGTGACCCGAATTCATCTAGATCTAAGTTTGCAGATTTTCTAGATAGTATGCAGTGGGTGGATGTCTGGAGGACTCGGTATCCTACGCTTCAGCAATACTCCTGCTTCTCTAGTACGCACGGCTCCTTCTCCAGAATCGACCTGGCCCTGGTCTCACCTGGGCTCTTTCCTAGTGTAACAGATGTCCATTACGAGGCACGGGGGTTGTCTGACCACTCGCCCCTGATGCTGTCGCTGGATGGGGACTGCCAGAGGGGACAGTCGTATTGGAGGTTGCATCCGTCTTGGTTGGCCCAGCTGGGCGACTGCCCGGACTTAGCGTCCATGTGGGATGGGTTTTTTGCGGATAATGTGGGCACGGCCCCGGCCCCAGTTGTTTGGGATGCATTCAAGGCTTATTTACGTGGTACACTGATTGGCAAAATTGCTGCCTGCAAGGTAGCTCGTAGGGCGACGGAGAGACAGCTTGAGTCTGAGTGTAGGGACCTGGAGACACGTTATCTGACCGAGGGTACCCCTGCGCTAAAGGCCCGTTGGCCTGGCTGGCTCACCTTTCAGACAAAAATGCATGCTCCCTCTTGTTTAGGGCTACTAATATATATATATGCAGGCGGACAGACCAGGTAGTTTACTGGCCCATTTGGTGCATTATGACCGACCTGGGACTACGATAGCGCAGCTGCTTGGCCCTGACGGCTCCACGGTAGATAACACCCCTGACATTGCACGAATGTTCCTCCATTACTTTAGGGAGGTTTATGATACTCAGCTGACATGCTCCATGGAGGACTTAGACCTGTACCTGACAAATATACCCCTTTCTAAACTTTCCCCCGAGGCTAGGGATGCTTTAGATGCGCCTTTGACTCTGGAGGAGGTGACGGCGGCGGTGGAGGTGTCTCCTAGTGGCAAATCCCCGGGTAGTGACGGTATTCCCACGGAACTGTATAAACAGTACATAAAGTTCTTTGGTCCTAAGCTGCATGACATGTATGTTGATATGTTTACCGCTAACCGCCTTCCTCCCTCAATGTCCGAGGCTGTCCTTATAGTGCTCCCAAAACCTGGTAAGGACCCTAAACTTTTGGAGTCCTACAGGCCGATCTCCCTCATCCCCACCGATGCCAAGATCCTGGCGAAAATTCTCGCGGTCCGGCTCAACTTAGTTATTGAATCTATAATTCATCCGGATCAATCTGGCTTCATGCCCGGGAAATCCACGTCCATTAATTTGCGCAGGCTGTACACTGTTTTGCAGGCTCCTCATGACTTCCCCTCGGACGCGGTTGTGGTCTCATTGGATGCGGCCAAGGCATTCGACAGCGTTGAGTGGCCCTACCTGTGGAGAGTCATGAGGAACATGGGCTTTGGCCCTAATTTTATACAATGGATCAAATTGTTATATCAAAATCCACGCGCCAGGGTCCTGGTAAACGGCTATATTTCCTCCTCCTTTCCTTTGACACAGGGCACCAGACAGGGTTGCCCCCTCTCTCCTGCCTTGTTTGCCATAGCCATCGAGCCCCTGGCTTGCTTGATTAGGTTGCACCCGGACATTGGGGGAATTGATACGGATACATGCACTGACAAAATAGCCCTTTATGCGGATGACTTGCTGTTATTCCTCCGAGATTATGTGGTGGATATGCCTACTGTGTTGCAGGTCTTAGAGACCTTTGGTGGGTTTTCTGGTCTCCGCATAAACTGGTCCAAATCATTTATTATGCCCATTATGGGCTCTCCCCCCCAGGTTCCGAGGCTATCCCTGCCGCTATGTTGGACAGACCAGTTTAAGTACCTTGGGATCCTAGTTACTAACGATCCATCAGACTTTGTGCCCTTGAACCTTGATCCTCTTGTACAGTCATTTGTGCGCAAGTCGAGAGCTTGGTGTAAGCTTCCGCTGACAGTGACGGGCAGGGTTGGCCTCATTAAAATGGTAGTTTTGCCCAAACTACTGTATGTTCTCTTGCAATCCCCTGTGTACATCTTTCCAGCCTTCTTCAGGAAATTAAATAGTGTCATAACGTCCTTGATCTGGGCCAATAAAAGGCCTAGAATAAAATTAACTACCCTTACCAGACAAAAAACAGATGGCGGCTTGGCCTTGCCTCACTTCCAATTGTATTACTACACTGCTCAGTTGTCACATATCGGTATTTGGCTCCGAGGAGGGGAAGAGGCTGGTTTATGCTGGGCGTTTCTTAGGTGTTATTACCCGGATGTCTCCCCGGCGCAGGTCCTGGTGGGGGGGAGTCCATCTAGATTCTCACCTCCTATTGTCTTTCAGGCCATGAAGATATGGCTAGCTTTGAAGGGTCTGCTCGGGTATGATGGCATGGACCCAGATACTCCCCTTTGGCACTCCACATCGCTCAGTGAACTGGGGTCTCTTGAAGGTGGGGAGGTGTGGGCTCCGTATTCGATAATTTCAATGTCTCAGCTATATAGCGATAGTTCATTGAAATCGTTTCAGCAATTAAAGGAGGAGTTTGGACTTCCGAATTCTCACTTTTACAGATTCTTACAGCTCAGGCACGCCTTGCAGGCACAGTTTGGAGATTCTCCCCCGACGCTCCTCCCCTTCCCCATAAAGACCTTTCTACACTCACTGGGTCGAGTCAAGGTGATCTCCTTCACCTACTCGTACCTTCTTAAAACAATTCATGCAGACCCGCTCTCGAATCTTCGGGAGCGCTGGGAGTGTGATTTGGGCCCCATAGACGGGGAAGATTGGGAGGGTGCTCTGGGTAATTCGAGCCAGGTCACAAAATCACTGCGGTTCCAACAGATACAGCTCTTTATTTTGCACAGATCATATATGACGCCAAGTAGGCTGGCCAGATTTAGGGTCGATAGTGTTGATATTTGTCCCAAGTGCGGGGCTGCCGGAGGTACATTCTGACACCTTACATGGGAGTGTCCGTTGCTGCAGGTGTTCTGGGCTGGGGTCGGGTCGATTCTGGAACATACGGGAATATCGAGAGGCTTGCTGACTTCGAGATTTTGTATTTTGGGGGTGGGCAATCCTGACTCTGGGTCTCGGTGGGAGGGCATGTATGCCCGCAGTATATGCGCCCTTGCTAAGGTGTGTATTGTGCGGGCGTGGATGGCTCCGCATCCCCCCACGATACCTGCATTCAAGGGTTTGGTAAATGATACTCTATTGAAAGACCGCTATGTATATATGAAATATAATGCTCTTACCAAATAAGAGAAAATATGGTCTCCTTGGATCAATTTCACATACTCATCCCTTGCCCTTCGGATTTAGGGGGCACTGGCCATAACCGTGGTGCGTTCTTTGGGCCTTGAGGCGCTGAGCCGGACCTCTCTCTCTCATTTATCGTATTTTGTTTAATTATTTTGCTACTGTACCTCACCTCACACATTTTAGGTTGGCTAGATTTGAGTTTGTTTAAGGGGGTTTTGTTTTGGGTTAGGGGGGTTGTGGGCTATATCTGGCCTACTAGATAGGGTATTTACAATAATGGTTCGGGGAGAAAATATTTAAAATGTTAAGTATGTAGATCATGATCTGTTTACGGACTTCAGAAAATATGTATTATGTGGGAAGGAAGCTCTGGAACAGCAATACTGGGAACGTCCTCTGTATATGTACATCCTTGGGGAGGTGTATGGTTCAGTATAATGTACAATGTCAAATGTGCTTCCCAGTGTACACTGAAATGTCTGTATCATTAATTATGTTGTTGAATAAAAACACTCTATTCAAAAAAAAGTGTGTCCCATGTCCCCCCCTCCTAACTAAAGTGTGTGCCATGTCCCCCCTCCCCCTCCTAACTAAAGTGTGTGCCATGTCCCCCCCTAATTAAAGTGTGTGCCATATCCCCCCTCCTAACTAAAGTGTATACCATGTCCCCCCCTCCTAACTAAAGTGTGTCCCATGCCCCCCCCTAATTAAAGTGTGCCATGTTCCCCCTCCGCCTCCTAACTAAAGTGTGTGTCATGTCTCCCCCTAATTAAAGTGTGTGCCATGTCCCCCCCTAATTAAAGTGTGTGCCATGTCCCCCCTCCCCCTCTTAACTAAAGTGTGTGCCATGTCCCCCCACTCCTAACTAAAGTGTGTGCCGTGTCCCCCCCTCTAACTAATACCCCTTTTCCACTACCTCAAAAAACACGGGTAAATGCACGGGGGCGCGCATTTACCCATGTTTTTTGCAAGTGGAAAAGGGTAAACCCGGATCAAGTGACCCGTGAATCCTACCCGGCTATCTACCTGGGTAGGACACGGGAATGATCCGGGTAGGGTTGTAGTGTAGGGTTGTAGTGTAAACGGGAGCCGTGACGATGCGACACGGCTCCCGTTTACACTGTATGGAAGGGCGGCGCTGGGAGATCATGTGATCTCCCTGCGCCGCCCCTGCCGCGTCACTAGAAGCATCACCAACCCGGCATATGCCGGGTTGTGACTGCTGATGGGAAAGGGGCCGAGCACGGGTCGCAGCAGGGGGCAGCTCCCGTGTCAAGCTCCCGGCTGCGACCCGTGCTCGTAGGTGGAAAAGGGGTATAAAGTGTGTGCCGCTTTAGTTAGAGGGGGGGACACGACACACACTTTAGTTAGGAGGGGGAGGGGGGGACATGGCACACACTTTAGTTAGGAGGGGGGGACATGGCACACACTTTATTTAGAGGGGGGGACAAGTCCCCCTCCTAACTAAAGTGTGTGCCGTGTCCCCCCCCTCTAAATAAAGTGTGTGCCGTGTCCCCCCCTCCCCCTACTAACTAAAGTGTGTGAGGTGTCCCCCCCTCTAACTAAAGTGTGTGCATTGTCCCCCCATCTAGCTAAAGTGTGTGCCATGTCCCCCCCAGGCACATAAAGATGGGATTCAGACCCAGCCCACAGTCAAGAGCTTTGCCGGTGGTGAGCGGAGTCCTGTCCTGCACAATCTCTGATAGAGACCCACGTGTGACAGACTGCTGCCTCTTCCGGAAGAAGTGAGGAGGCACTGCAGATATCTGGTAAGTGACGGTTGGGGGGATTTAGAGCATTTGTTTATTCTAATCTATTTTTAGGCCCCTTTCCTCACCCTCCCTGTAACTCCCTCTTCAGTACCACTGCCCTTACCTCCCTGTAACTCGCCCCTCATGATCCCTCTAACTCCCTGTCAGCGTCCCTACCCTCACCCTTCCTCTAACTCCCTGTCAGCATCCATATACTCACTCTCCCTATGATACCCCATGAGCGTCCCTACCCTCACACTCCCCGTCAGCATTCCTGCCCTCACCCTCCCTGTATCTCCCCCTCAGCGTCCCTGCCCTCACCCTCCCCGTCAGCATTCCTGCCCTCACCCACCCTGTATCTCCCCCTCAGCGTCCCTGCCCTCACCCTCCCTGTATCTCCCCCTCAGAGTCCCTGCCCTCACCCTCCCCTCACCCTCCCTGTATCTCACCCTCAGCGTCCTTGCCCTCACCATCCCTGTATCTCCCCCTCAGCGTCCCTGCCCTCACCCTCCCTGTATCTCCCCCTCAGCGTCCCTGCCCTCACCCTCCCTGTATCTCCCCCTCAGCGTCCCTGCCCTCACCCTCCCTGTATCTCCCCCTCAGCGTCCCTGCCCTTACCCTCCCTGTATCTCCCCCTCAGCGTCCTTGCCCTCACCCTCCCCGTCAGCATTCCTGCCCTCACCCTCCCTGTATCTCCCCCTCAGCATCCCTGCCCTCACCCTACCTGTATTTCCCCCTCAGCGTCCTTGCCCTCACCCTCCCTGTATCTCCCCCTCAGCGTCCCTGCCCTCACCCTCCCTGTATCTACCCCTCAGCGTCCCTGCCCTCACCCTCCCTGTATCTCCCCCTCAGCGTCCCTGCCCTCACCCTCCCCGTCAGCTTTCCTGCCCTCACCCTCCCTGTATCTCCCCCTCAGCGTCCCTGCCCTCACCCTCCCCGTCAGCTTTCCTGCCCTCACCCTCCCTGTATCTCCCCCTCAGCGTCCCTACCTGCATATAGCGTAATGTGAATAAGATTGCGCTACAGTGTGGCGTAATTTGAATTGGAGGTACTGTTCTCAGGTGCTATTGTGTCCACGCCCCTTCCTTGGGAGACCACACCCCTCTTTTGTGATGCACGCTGTCCCTTTATGAGTTAAGGGAGGAGGGCGCCGAACACCCTTGCACCGGCCCTGAGCGGCGCCTACACTCTGGCCTGCACACACATCTCAAGTGAGAAAGGGGGAAGATGGAGAAATATGCCTTGATTGTTTATTGTCTGGCGTGTACCTTGAGAAAGGTCCCGGTTGAGGACCGAAACGTTGGTGAGCCCTCTGTATATTTATACTTCTTTGTGACATGAAGTTATTTGGAACCCAACTTCTGAATAAATGACTGAATTTTTTACATCATATCGCGCAAGTCTGGAGAGTGCTATCTTTTTCCACTGGTATGTGGAGAAAAACTGTATTGTACTATGAGTCTGACCCCATGATTGGATCAGGCTTTGATCTGGCACCCCAGCCGTTATCTGTGTCGGGTGAGAGTGTGGGACTTCCTGTACATTATAGTCTTTATACGGCAATGGGCGGCACTCCCAGGACTACAGTTTTTACAGCGACAGAAGAGACAAGCAGACTACTCCATAGATCAACGTTTCGATTTATAAGTAAACCGTCTTCAGGATCATATAACAGACAACACAAACAAAATATACTTACAAAACCTCGTATCCCCCCGTCAGGAAGCCATCGCCGCTGCGCCATCTCCCGGGTCACTGACGTCACCACACGTGCGACGCACGCCCCCCGGCGAGCCCAGATGACAGCCCAGCATCATGGCAACCCGGCACAACATAACAAATCCCTATGAACACATAAGTGAGAGACAATTAATGACAAGCTTACACGAAGTTACAGGCTAATAAAAAACCTAATGTCAATAGCGATACTCATGATGGACAACCAGCAGGTGTCTAACCAGATACAGATGCCGCAGGTGCCATCATTCACCCTGATTGCAGTATATACACATACTTTAAAGTGCGATCAAGTTACGAAAAACAACCCAAAGGCAACATTTCATTTAAACCGCGTGGGGAGACCGTGTCCAAATGGTGAATCCACCGTGATTCTTTCTGTAGCAATACCCTATTGCGATCTCCCCCCCCCCCGCATTCTCTTGGGTGCTTGGTCTATAATTTTGTAACGCAGGGTACTTAACCCATGATTGAAAGCTTTAAAGTGCCGCGCAACTGGCTGACTGTGTATCCCAGTGTTTTCTATCGCCTGTCTAATCGCAGACCTATGCAGGGCCATCCGTTCTTTAAATTGCCTTGAGGTCTTCCCCACATAGAGGAGACCACAAGAACAACGAATGATGTAAACAACAAATGTGCTAGAGCACGTCAAAAGCTGTCGGATGGCACACCTAGCTCCCGTATGTGGGTGCGGAAAAGAACTCCCCGTCTCCATGAAGCTGCACGTGGTGCACCCCGTGCACCTATAGCAACCAGGTTTTTTGGTAAGAAAATTGGTCGGAACCGAATCCTGAAAAGAAGAAATATAATTCTTAACCAACCAATCTTTAAGATTACGATCCCTAGCAAAGCTGGGCATCACTGTAACATCCCGGAGACACGGCAGATCCTTATCCATAGTCACAATGGGCCACAATCTTTTAGTACATTTGGCAATCTCCCTGCTGGAGGAATGAAACTTCTGGACAAAGGGGACAACCTCTCTGCCCCCCTTCTTTCCCGGACTCTTCATTAAAGTATTGGCCCTGGAAATTTTGAGCACTTTCTCCTTAGCTTCAATCAAGGCATCATATTTATACCACCTCAACATGAACTGGCGCACCATAATGTCAATTTCTTTCTCAGTTTCTGTGGGGTTATCCGAAATCCGATGAACTACGTTGATCTATGGAGTAGTCTGCTTGTATCTTCTGTTGCTGTAAAAACTGCAGTCCTGGGAGTTCCGCCCATATAAAGACTGTCTAGACTTGTATTGGGTTCTGTTTGGAGGGCACCCGGGCATATTCTGTGACTCAGCTGAGTGCCGGTGTGCACTGAAGGTATAAATATATATATATATATATATATACACACACACACACACACACACACACACACACACACTGTACATATATATACATTTACATCAGCATTTAAAAATTTTTTTAAATATATTTACACACACTTATTTACTTATTTAATGCTGCATTACAAAGTTTGCCTCAGTGTCAAGGGGAGGGCACCCAGGTTATTAGAAAACAATACAGGAGTTGAAGTGGAGACATGTAAATATAAGTATAATAAAATAGGATTTTAATTCCTACCGGTAAATCCTTTTCTCTTAGTCCATAGAGGATGCTGAGGACACCATTAGATCCATGGGGTATAGACGGTATCCGCAAGAGACATGGGCACTTTAAGACTTTGAAAGGGTGTGAACTGGCTCCTCCCTCTATGCTCCTCCTCCAGACTCCAGTTATAGGAACTGTGCCCAGGGAGACGGACATTTCGAGGAAAGGATTTATTGTTAAACTAAGGTGAGATTCATACCAGCTCACACCTCAACTATGCCGCAGAACATGGCATTCAACAGAACACAATCCAACGGCATGAACAATTTCAGCAACAGGCTGACAATAACGTAACACAACATATGTGTAACCATAACTATTAACTGCAGATACAGTACGCACCGGGACGGGCACCCAGAATCCTATACGGACTAAAAGAAAAGGATTTACCGGTAGGTATTAAAATCCTATTTTATCATACGTCCTAGAGGATGCTGAGGACACCATTAGAACCATGGGGTTATACCAAAGCTCTAGAACGGGCGGGAGAGTGCGACGACTCTGCAGCACCGATTGACCAAACTTAAGTTCTTCATCAGCCAAGGTGTCAAACTTGTAGAACTTTGCAAAAGTGTTTGACCCCGACCAAGTAGCTGCTCGGCAAAGTTGCAATGCCGAGACCCCCCCAAGCAGCCGCCCAGGATGAGCCCACCGTCCTTGTGGAATGGGCCTTCACTTATTCCGGTAATGGCAATCCAGCCGTGGAAAGGGCCTGCTGAATCATGTTACAGATCCAGCGTGCAATGGTCTGCTTGGTAGCAGGACACCCAACCTTGTTGGGAGCATACAGGACAAACAGAGCCTCTGTCTTCCTAATCTGAGCTGTTCTGGTGACATAAATCTTCAAAGCTCTGACCACATCCTGAGATTTTGACTCAGCGAAGGCGTCAGTAGCCACAGGCACCACAATAGGTTGATTTATGTGGAAAGAGGAAACCACCTTCAGTAAAAATTGCTGCCGTGTCCTCAATTCAGCTCTATCTTCATGGAAGATCAAATAAGGACTCTTGTGAGACAAGGCCGCTAACTCAGACAACCGTGTTGCAGATGCCAAGGCAAATAGGATGACCACTTTCCAAGTGAGGAATTTTAACTCCACCTTCAGCAAAGGTTCAAACAAACGTGATTGAAGGAACTGCTACACCACATTAAGGTCCCATGGTGCCACAGGAGGCACAAATGGAGGTTGGATGTGCAACACTCCTTTCAAGAAGGTCTGAACTTCTGGAAGGGAGGCCAATTGTTTCTGAAAGAAAATCGATAAGGCTGAAATCTGAATCTTGATTGAGCCCAATTTAAGGCCCGCATCCACACCTGCTTGTAGATAATGGAGAAAACGCCCTAGGCGAAACTCTTCCGTAGGAGCTCCCTTGGCTTCACACCAAGAGACATATTTTCTCCAAATACGGTGGTAATGTTTAGCCGTTACCCCTTTTCTGGCCTGAATAAGTGTGGGAATACCCTTACTGGCTAGGATTTTGCGTTCAACCGCCATGCCGTCAAAGGCAGCCGCGGTAAGTCCTGATACACACATGGCCCCTGTTGTAACAGGTCCTCTCGCAGAGGAAGAGGCCAGGGATCTCCTATAAGTAATTCCTGAAGATCTGGATACCAAGCCCCCCTTGGCCAGTCCGGGACAATGACGATCGCCCGTATCACTGACCTGGGTTGAGAGTGTTGTGAAGTCGGGGGTTCTTGCGGTGACCGGGAAGGGGAACCACAGCTGGGCCGAAGTAGAGATGGCCGAATATAGGTTTTCTTCATGCAGGACTTTAGGGGCAGGCAGAGCTCGTGACGGATACTGGAATCCACCTGAAAGACAGGACTTGAGAACGGTGCTGGTGGTTACTGTGAGATATGCTAAAGAATCCCTGTAGAGATGCTGAAGCACACTGAGTGGTGAGAAACTTGCGAGCGATGCTGAAAGCACTGGTGACTGTGTGACAGAAGAACACGCTGAATGCTGGAAACACTGGAGACCGTGGGACAGAGAACACGCTGAATGCTGGAAACACTGGAGACCGTGAGACAGAGAACACGCTGAATGCTGGTAACACTGGAGACTGTGAGACGGAGAACACGCTGAATGCTGGTAACACTGGAGATTGTGAAACAGGGAACACGCTTGCACAAAGAGAGCACTGGAATCTTTCACTAAGGAGAGACGATACTCAGGCGCCGGGCTCTGTCCGGCGTCCACCTTTGAATTCCCCGCCTTCCTGCGATTGGTGGAGGGGAGCCAACGACGTCACCCGGCCACCACCCACGTGACAGCCGGGCGCAATGGCGGCGCCCACACTCCGGGGAACTGCCGGGAGCAGCGCCACCAGGAGGACCAGCGGACACGCAGGGGAAAGCGCGGCGGCCGCTGCCCATGATGTGTGACAGTACTCCCTCCTCCAGGAGTGGCCCCTGGACACTTTCCGGTGTCAAAGTCAGAAAAATATCGCGCTGCACATTGCCATATATTCACCTCATGCGCGTGCCCGCTGCACATGCACCCTCACTGGCGTGCGTGCACATACTCGCAGATGCGCGACGGCGCCTGAACGGGCGTGCGCTCGAGCGCATGGTATGTGCACTTACGGTAGAGTTTGTGTGCGTCTAGCGAGCGACTCAATCGCTCTTTAATAAATCCATATAGCAGATTTTGTAGATTATGGTCCCTTTGATAGAATCTGAAAGTTTAGTTAATATAGCATGTTCATAGACAAAAAGATCCCTCTTTGTTTGATACGAAGGGTCAGACAGGGGTTACACAGTGGTGTTTAGTATCCATCGGAAGAGTATTTAATTAGCAATATTCCGGTGTTGGTTTGAAGCGGATTAATCGCTCGTGCGAATAGTTATGACTATAAGAAGTTTATGGACATTTACTATGTTTGCACTTTATTACCCATGCGGCGGGAAACCTCAGTTCCCCTCCCACCTGAGCAGTTTGAAATAGTCACAGCCCACCTGTGTGAACCAACCTATGACCTTTTGTTATAATACAGAGACGAATTCCTGTGTCCAATGAACAATGAGATTGTAGGGACCATTGTATTGTACTGTGTGTAGTGTATATAAAGACAAGCCGATCTGATCCAGCTCCCACTCTACTCTTCTCAACGGTTCTCATCACTGATAATCGGGAGCTGGATATCCAGAAAGGCGCTTGCGATTGTTTCCCCTTGTGCGTAAGTTCTCTGCAACCATATTGTCTTTATTGTTATTGTAAGCCATTCTCTCTCTCTCCTTCCCCTTAAATGTAATTGTGCCGCTATTGTATCTTATGTGTAGTGATTCGGTTAGGTATTCTATGTTAGTTTGGTAGTGTATAACTTGTATTGTGTATTCTTTTGCAATTGAACGTTCATTCTCTTCCTTAAAGGCGTTAGAACCTTAGACCGGTATTAGAGTGTTTATTATATTGCTAAAGGGTTCTCAGAGCGTCACAGACGCTCATACAGCTTTTAAACTAACAAGGTTACACTGTGTTGCATTTACACCTTATCACTGCACAAAGGTTTACATTATAAGTACATTGTAAATGGTATAGTTATAAAGGTTTAACTCTGTGAGCGTCAGCGCCGCTAGTGATATCCTCGTGGTCTCGAGCGTCCGCTACGCTGATAGTGTATCATTGCGTTAGTCGGCAGCCTATAGCGTGCTTGCCTTTACGCTTTAAGCCGTGAGCGAATGTGCCGCTCGTGCGTCTCATCCACGGCTAAGCGTGTTACGCTACGTGCGTACTCTTACGGTATTCCATACGCTAATTGCGTACCGTGTTCTTTCACCTTTTAGAGTGTATTAAATAGGATAAATATTAGGCTTTATCAATTGGCGGCTCGTCCGTCCTTCACATATCTGCACTAGGTAATTTCAGCAGACATTATCGATCAGCAAAGGGCGGGAGGTAATATTCCTCGTAGTGCTGACCAGATAAGCGTCTGCTTCGCTTAGTAAGGAATCCGGAACCGGAGGTAAGAACAATACGCTAGTGTCTTTTAAAACTGTTTTTTTTTCTGTCTTGCGTACGCACGCATACATCTGCATTTCTTTTCATTCGTGTATTTTCACATCTCACTCTCCTGGTTGCCATTTCACAATTGATAACGTGCTAAGAAAGATTTGTTGCTATTGGTAGTTAAAGAGTAAAAATAATACGTTAAGGGGTAATTTGTAAAACACGCACACAGCTTATAAGGAAAGACCTGTGTGGTGCTCGGTAGATGATTACAGTTAAAGATCATCTACATTGATATAAACGTGTTAATTGTATCTCTGTGGACATATCTGGCTGGCATACACGTGTCTCTAACAAAAGGGTGAGACTAGTGTACGCAACACAAAGGCCGACGCACGTAGCGTATATTACGCAACGGAGCGTCTGGGTACGCCCACATAATACAAATCACACGATAGTATTATTTTAACAGGCGAAAAGGAGACAACGCGATAAATAGCGCAAGTCAATTTTAGTGTCCAAAATTTTAAGCTAATAGATCCTTCTCCAATTTGCGACTCATCTGGTCTAGACTGTGTTACTGAATGAAAGAAATTTCTGCGCAGAAATAAAAGTAAAGTGTACATGTGGTGAGTGTGTGTATATATATAAGTTTCTACAATTTTTGGGTTGAACCACAGGAAGTCGAGTTCTTGTGAGGTACATACATGTAAGTGACATGCATGGTGGCTTGGGAGGCATCACTTGTTAAACATTAAAAAGAACATTAGAGTATAGCAGACCAAGAGGTTTACTGTAGCACAGACCAGGAGGTCCAGACAGACCAGGAGGTCTAGGTACAGCAGACTAAGAAGTCCGCTATAGATAAAAGTAGCACAACACCAGGAAGGGTTGGTGCGGAACCCATATAGGCCATTAAAGCTCTGGCTGAAGGAATTCGCAGCCGAAATTTTCGATTCCGTTGGTCGCTCCGCACATAAGATTAGTTGCTTATGTGCTGAATGATTGTACCGCACGTAATTGTGTGCATTAGTTAGTAACCTGACCCAGTACCATTTGCGTACGAAAGGGGTCATAAACGCTATTTGTACATTCTAAAGTGATTTGTGTAAATTTTTTTTATTTTAAGGAAGGTTCGCTGGTCACTCAGGAACTATCCAACAACCAATAGTTACTGGAAAGGGTTAAGTGCTCTTCGGATCACACTCGCATGTTCCAGTAAATAGAGGTTCAGGTCGCAGGGGCCCTAGGTCGAGTACGCCAGCGCTAAGGCAGTGTGTGGGCGTATTGGTCGGCGTGGGCGAGTGAGTGGAGTACTCGGTAAACTGCCACCGTTGGCCTACCCCGGACATGTTGGTTTTGTAAGGGTTCGCTGAAGACCCTGATTTGAAGGTCAGAGGTAGTGAAATCAACACCTGCAAAGATGGGGGCCAGTTGTTCAGGTAGAGGGCGATCAACCTCGGTTCGGGTTGATTCAGTAAACCGGCCAATCGGGTCGGCAAGGTATGTAATGTGTGAGAAATACGGTTCACACACGGAGGTTTTATGCGATGAATGGGAAAGAATGACTGTGCATGATGGGGAGAAGTTCCCCCGGGTAGGCAGCTTTAGCCCAGATGTGTTACAAAATCTAAGGAGAAGGATATGTCTCATTAAATCAGCAAAGAGACGGATCAAACATTATGACTATTTACAGTTATGGCAACAGGAGGGTGAAATACAGAGAGGATTGGCTCAGGCGGCTGGATCTAACCCTATCAGGAAACTGATAGCCACGGCGCCACCGCCACCATACATAACGGGAGAGAAGTTGGTTGCAGAGAATGACGCACTAGTGTGTAATAAATAGGCACTTAGTAACTGTATAAATGTTAAGGATAATGTGAATAAGATAATTAATGCAAATACTAACCCATGAAAGTTGTACCCTGTTTTAAACTTTCCCCAGGAGTGTGATCAAGAGGACGAGTCAACAACAATATCGGCACTCTCTCTAGCAGCCACCATATCAGAAAAAGCAGTGGGCACGACCCAACCCGTAAGATTAGTATCAAAGGCCCCTAGCGGAGGGACAGGTGAGGTCGTATCAACTGGTAAGTACGGCACCATACACTATGCTGAAACCATTTCACCACTTGCTGTAGAATCTACTCAGAATGATGTTGCTGGACTCTATCCTGTTAGGGTAATAGCAGTGCCAAATGGGAAAACTGACACTTCAGGAGCCACTCCTGTCAGAAACATCGCCATGCACTGCCCGTTTTCCCGAATGGAATTAAGAGCAATAGTGTCAGAATTCCCTGATCCTAGAAAAGATCTAGTTGCTAGCCAGAAATACATTAGAGAACTAGGGAATACTGTGGAGCCCAATAACAAAGACTGGCAGATATTGCTGAGGGCATGTTTACCCTCCAATGTCGACCCAGAAAGGTTTTTAGCTGACTGTAAATTAAATGAAGATGTACCCCTTACGGATGTGTACAACCAAGATAATGTAAAGAGAATAAATTTACAGTTAAAAGAGTATTTTCCAGCTGTTGTCAAATGGAACAAAATTTTCTCCATTAAACAAAAAGAGGCAGAAACAGCTGCTGACTATTTTCATCGGGCACTACAGGAAATGGCTAAGTATACAGGCATAGAAGACATTAAGACAAATGTAAATCATAGAGAAGTAGCAGTATCTGTGTTAATGGATGGTTTAAAGGAGGTATTGAGAGCAAGGGTACAGACCACGCAACCATGTTGGCGAGGTCTGTCGGTGGCTACTTTGAGAGAGGCCACTATTGATCATGATTGGAATATCACCAGACACAGGGAGTCACAAAGTGATAAGTTAATGGCCGTAAGTATACAGGCCCTGACCAAAAGGCAACCTTTGTATAAATCTCCGACCCCTGTGGGTAAGTCAAATGTGGTAACTTGTTATTCCTGTCATAGAGAGGGACACTTTGCACGAGACTGTAGAGTGAAAAATACACAAAAATCATATCAACCCCCTAGACAACGACATGACACACGAAATTGGGATCAAGGACCGCAGAGACGTAGTTATGAGCCACATGCAGGGGAAACAAAAAGGTATCCCCCAAAAAGAGACTGGCAAGTCCCTGGTAGTTCCCATTTCCCCCCTTCACAAGTAATTGCTGCCAGCGCGATTCAGGGAGGTCACCATACCCAATAGGGGTGTGGCCACACCTGTAATCTGCAGCCAGTGAAATTGATTGCAAGCAGGAAGTGAACCCGAGGTCACAATTGATGTAGCTGGTAAATCATTAAATTTCCTTGTAGATACGGGGGCGTCCAAATCAGTGATAAATTCGACAGTGGGCATGAGAACCACTGGTAGGACAATTCCAGCCATGGGAGTAACGGGAGTAGTACAGCACTACCCTGTTAGCAAACCAGCAGAGATTACAATAGGGCCTTTGCATACCAAGCATTCCTTTTTGCTGGCTGCATCGGCACCGACTAATCTCCTGGGAAGAGATTTATTGTGTAAAATGGGGTGCGTCATTTATTGTACTCCTGAAGGTGTATTCTTAGACATACCTGAGAATCACGCTCAGGAAGTACGAGACATGCTAGACTCCCCATCAAAATTAATGTCACATACTGTTATGACAAATGGGACTCCATCCCAAGTAGAAGAAATGACATCCCAAATACCAGAGTCACTTTGGACTAAAGATGGACAAGACACTGGATTAATGGCAAATGTAGCTCCAGTAGTTGTGCAAGTAAAAGATGGTAGGATAGCTCCAAAAATCCCACAATACCCTCTGAAGCCAGAGGTGGAGTTAGGAGTGTACCCCGTAATAGAGCACTTGCTACAACAGGGCATTCTGGTAAGAACATCCAGCACTGCCAATAGTCCCATCTTCCCTGTTAAAAAGAGTGGGGGGAGGGGTTACAGGCTAGTACAGGATCTAAGGGGGATTAACAAAATAGTTGAGAGTCAGTTCCCTGTAGTGCCAAATCCAGCTGTCATCCTTATGCAGATCCCTCCCACTGCGAAATTTTTCACTGTTATTGACCTTTGCTCCGCCTTTTTCTCGGTACCTCTGCACCCTGACAGCCAATATTTGTTTGCATTCACATACAGAGGAGTCCAATACACATGGACTCGATTACCACAAGGTTTCATAGACAGTCCAAGTATATTTTTACAGGCTTTGCATGATTGTTTACAGTCTTTCCAACCAGAGAGTGGATCAATATTGATACAGTATGTGGATGATTTACTACTGTGTTCAGATTCACTGGAAGCGTCCCTGAGAGATACGAAACAGCTCCTGTTTCATCTTTCAGACACAGGACACAAGGTTTCCAAAGACAGGTTGCAATTATGCCAGACTAAAGTAAAATATTTGGGACACTGTCTGACACAAGGACTGAGACACCTGACCGCTGATAGGATTCAAGCAATTCGTGACATGACCCTGCCACAAACCCAGCAACAGATTAGAACGTTTTTAGGAATGTGTGGGTATTGCCGTAACTGGATCCCAGGTTTTTCCATTCTAGCCCTACCTTTGCAGGAGATGGTCTCATCAAACAAACCTGATCGGATTTCGCATACAGACGAATCTGAGATGGCATTTGAGAGACTTAAACAGTGCCTAACACAGGCACCAGCATTAGGTATGCCAGATTATGGGAAACCCTTTGAGCTGTACGGAACAGAAAGTGCTGGTTGCGCGGCAGGCGTCCTAACCCAAAAGCACGGTGATGCCAGCAGGCCGGTAGCATACTACAGCGCTCAGCTAGATACGGTAGCGCGATCCCTCCCCACATGCTTGCGAAGTGTTGCTGCGATAGCATTGCTAGTGACAAAAAGCGAAGATGTAGTGCTAGGTCACAACCTCACAATCCATACACCGCATGCAGTGTCAACTAGACACGTCTCATCAGCGCGATTTACAAGATGGGAATTGGCATTAATGGCCCCCGTAAACATCACCATAAAGAGATGCAGTGCATTAAATCCTGCAACGTATCTCCCAGGTGTGCCTGGACAGGCACAAAGGGTGGAGGATGAGAGTAATAGTGAAGGAGGATTTAATACAGGGGATGACACGCATGATTGTATGGAATATTTGACCCAAAATTTCACGGCAAGGCCTGACATCAGTGACAACCCACTGGAAGATGTAGATCTTACTTTCTACACTGACGGTAGTTGTCACAGACAGACGGACTCGGGAGACTTGTGTACTGGATATGCAGTCGTAGATGACCAAGGCACCATAGAAGCAGAACCGCTAGGCCCACCTCACTCAGCCCAGGTTGCTGAACTGGTTGCTGAACTGGTTGCCCTAACTCAGCCCAGGTGGCTAAGGGAAAGTCAGCCAATATCTATACGGATTCTAGATACGCCTTCGGGGTAGTCCATGATTTCGGAGCCCTATGGCGCCTCAGAAATTTCATGACGGCAGCTGGTACACCGGTAGCGCATGCAGCTCACATCAAAAGGCTTCTAACAGCGATACAGGAACCCGACAGAGTGGCTGTTATCAAGTGTAAAGCACATACATATAGCCAAGACCCGGTATCACTTGGTAACAGCCGAGCAGACGAAGCTGCTAAGTTAGCAGCTGGTACCCCCAGACAGACAGACACCACACAACTGATGGTATTCAATACCGTCAACACATAGAAATTGTGTGAAATGCAAAATTTGTGTTCCACTCAGGAAAAGGCAGTTTGGAGGTCAAAAGGATATGGCCAGGAGTCCTCAGGACTCTGGACAGATGGACAGGGTAAACCAGTGGCACCCAGAGCATACCTTCCAAGTCTAGCAGAAGCAGCACACGGGCTGACTCATCTAGGCAAGGAAGGGATGTGCAAGTTGGTAAGAGCATATTGGTGCGCCCCAGGATTTTCATCCCATGCGGGAAAGAGAGCAATGTCATGCCTCACCTTCTTGAGGAAGAATATCGGAAAGGCAATACCAACAGAACCATCTCATATCCCACCTACAGGCGGCCCTTTTCAGGTAATATAAATTGATTTCATACAATTACCCCCTTGTCGAAATTTGAAGTATGTACTAGTTTGTATAGATGTGTTCTCAAATTGGGTCGAAGCATTTCCTGCGGCCACAAATACCGCTATGTTTACTGCTAAGAAAATTGTGCAGGAATTTGTGTGTAGATACGGTATCCCTAGATTAATTGAAAGTGATAGGGGTACCCATTTTACAGGTGATGTCTTTCAAGGAATGTGTAAATTGATGGAAATTGATAGTAAGCTGCACACTCCGTACCGCCCCCAGGCGAGTGCGAAGGTGGAAAGAGTGAACAGCACTATTAAAAATAAATTGAGCAAAGTTATGGCAGAAACAGGATTGACATGGCCAGAAGCTTTACCCATTGTATTATACAGCATCAGAACCACTCCCAGGTCCCCTCTTAATCTGTCCCCCTTTGAAATCTTGTTTGGTCGACAACCGCATGTTATGATTAACCCTCAGGATGATTTGAAGTGTAACAATGAAGTGACTGTAAAATACCTGGTTAACATGAGTAAACAGCTAAGGAATCAGAATGACAATTTGAAATTGGTGATTCCTGATCTGCCAGATAGTAATTGTCATGACATTGAACCTGGGGATTATGTAATGATACGGAATTTTCTACGCTCAGGTTGCCTTATTGACAGATGGGAAGGACCATACCAAGTCTTATTGATTAGCACAACAGCATTGAAGGTTGCCAAGAGAGAGACTTGGGTTCATTCGTCCCATTGTAAGAAGGTTGCTGATCCAGAGAGGTCCCGTGATAAAGAACAGACGGTAGAGGAAGTTGTATCACTGGAGTCTCTGTTTCAGGAGGACTGAGACGTCACCTGAGCATTGAAAATAATAAGATCGGAGGCAGTTGTCGATTCCCTGTTACCTTTTATTGTTTTTCTCCACTTCCCATCCCATCTCCCTCAATTATTTCTTTCCCCCTTCTCATTCTTCTCCATTTCCTCCTATAAGATGGACTTGCCCCAAGAGACTGTGATCCGGATTTTCCTGTTGACCATGATGTTGACCAGAGCAGTCTGTTCAGGCGAGAGTACCATGGAGGTCGAGAGAGGTTCTGGAATGGGTTCTGATGACAAAGATGGAGGCGTAGATTTCCAAGAACAACATAATCACCAAGCAAAGGCGAGTATCAGAAAACGATCCGATAGCATTGGCAATAGAAGGAATTGTGAAGGATTGTTAGCTGAAGAGAACTGTATCTGTAGACTCTGTGACAGTGTAGTTGAGGATGGGTGCATCAAGAAATGTCAGTCCAGTTTTAATATCCACATGGACCGGCATCCATTGAGTGACTATCACTCCTTAGTGGGTAAGGTGTTAAATCAGACAGATTGTTGGGTATGCTCTCAAGTACCTCAAGGTCATAGCAAATCAGGATTAGTACCATTCCCTTTAACGGTAGGGGAGGTACTTGAGCTAAGTGGTGGGAGGCCGGTGGACAGGAGGTTTAATATCTCCAGTCCTCCTAGTTTGAAGCTCCACCAATATCATGTGGATAGATCCCTAATATGTTTTAACATTTCCAATCCCCGAAAGCCGGGAAATTGGGAAGTGTCATGGAATAACCAAACCATGACCTTTTCATATAGAGCAGATAGAATGCCTACAGATACAGAACTTATACGCCACATAGCCGGTAGTGGAAAATATTTCCGATATAGGTATGCCCTAGGAAGTAGGATCATGAGAGTTGGAGAAGTATCACCAGGATACTGTGCACATATCGTACAAACAGATACGTGTACTAAACAGATGGGAGAATTAGGGTTAGGAGATTTCATATGGAAAATGTGTAATATGGTTATGTCCTACTCCGTCCCATATGTTCTCCCCGATGATGCATATTTCATATGCGGGAGGAAGGCGTATAAGTGGCTTGCCCCAAACTCAGAAGGATTGTGTTATATTGGAAAAGTACTGCCTGAGGTAATGACGGTATCACATACCAAAATGAAAGATATTCACTGTGGTGCCCAAGCTCCTTACACTCACACTCATTACGAGCACGTAGTTAAAAGGCAACTGACGGAAAAGACAGAGCATCCGGCCTCTGACCTGATCCATGAATCCACCGGGATTCAGGTTCTACTCGCGTTAGACATCACTCGCACCGCCAGAGGAGTGTTGAATTATAAATATATATCTGCGCTTGCAAATTTATTAGACAATATCACTGAAATGTATGACAACACTTTTAGATATACCGAAAGGGAGCTCCAAGCTTATAAAACAGAACTGGTTCAGCATAGGATGGTTCTCAATTATCTCACTGCAGTGACAGGTGGATATTGTGTCACACTGGCAACACAGTACGGCGTAAAATGCTGCACTTATATTACGAATAGCACCGAGGACCCGGTCGAGGTCATAGGCCAAAAGATGGACGACATTCTCCAATTAAAGTGGGAATTCCGCAGGAGACACAATCTCACCCTTGCTGCTGTGGGTAATGAGCTGACCGGTTGGGTGTCATGGTTGAACCCGCGAAATTGGTTCTCTGGTTTAGGAGAATGGGCTCAAGGAATTATAATGGATGTAGGGAAGTTTCTTCTGTGTATCTTGGGTATCGTCATATCGATTGGCTTGATATTTAGATGCGTTCAGGCTTTAACGAAGTGTAAACAAAGTACTAGGGTGATGAGTCTAAGGAGTGAGGACATTGTAATTCCAATGGATTTGATTTATGACCCAACAATAGAGACAACGTTGTGATGAAATTGTGATTCCACGGTCCGTTTCTTTCACCGGTTTCTCATTTGTTTTTCTCCAAGGTGAAAAGACATCCGCTTGGAAGAAGAATTTGACAACCTTTTACACAGACAACAGATGGACTATGCCATAGACCCCTTATCCCTAGTAACGTTAATTTTACGCTAGCCCAACACTTTTTGTAAGTCTATGGACATTG
The DNA here is from genome assembly GCF_028390025.1 of Pseudophryne corroboree. NCBI lineage: Eukaryota > Metazoa > Chordata > Amphibia > Anura > Myobatrachidae > Pseudophryne > Pseudophryne corroboree. Next base: position 103,538,821 of record NC_086446.1, read on the forward strand.
AGAAAGCTTTTGCTCGCACTTTTGGCAAAAGCCCAAGGAGACTACAGTCAACATGTACATCAAGACAAGACACCAGACAAGACTCCAATCAACAAATGTTTATTAACCTCACATAGAATATCACTGCATTTACCATAATTGTTTCTTATCTTCATCTCTACAACCTTCAGGTAATGACACACATAGTCGATAGGGAATACAGGCACAGATATCAGCACTCACATATTCCCCCATTCATGTATCATCAACTAAAATGTGCTCCCCCATTTTGTTGCAACCAAAAGCCGAAAAGAGCTCGGTAAAGTTTGACAGCCCATCCACAGACCCTTAATACGGGATAAGAAGGAATTCAAATGTATACTTCGCAATACCTCGAAGCTTGATTTAAAACACGTACGGCACGATGATACATGACCCCCCCCAAACATGGATTCATACACACATGCTTCTGCTATCTCACTAGGTCATACCCTTTTAACACCTTCTTCTCTCCTCCCCTACCCGACCATAGAAATGTATTTACATATGACATATATTTTTCTCTTTTTGAAATGTTTTAGGAAGTGGCAGTTATTGGTGACTGCCAAAGGGTGGACTGTCAAAGTCAGAAAAATATTGCGCTGCACGTTGCCATATATTCACCTCATGCGCGTGCCCGCTGCACATGCACCCTCACTGGCGTGCGTGCACATACTCGCAGATACGTGACGGCGCCTGAACGGGCGTGCGCTCGAGCGCATGGTATGTGCACTTACGGTAGAGTTTGTGTGCGTCTAGCGAGCGACTCAATCGCTCTTTAATAAATCCATATAGCAGATTTTGTAGATTATGGTCCCTTTGATAGAATCTGAAAGTTTAGTTAATATAGCATGTTCATAGACAAAAAGATCCCTCTTTGTTTGATACGAAGGGTCAGACAGGGGTTACACAGTGGTGTTTAGTATCCATCGGAAGAGTATTTAATTAGCAATATTCCGGTGTTGGTTTGAAGCGTATTAATCGCTCGTGCGAATAGTTATGACTATAAGAAGTTTATGGACATTTACTATGTTTGCACTTTATTACCCATGCGGCGGGAAACCTCAGTTCCCCTCCCACCTGAGCAGTTTGAAATAGTCACAGCCCACCTGTGTGAACCAACCTATGACCTTTTGTTATAATACAGAGATGTGTCCAATGAACAATGAGATTGTAGGGACCATTGTATTGTACTGTGTGTAGTGTATATAAAGACAAGCCGATCTGATCCAGCTCCCACTCTACTCTTCTCAACGGTTCTCATCACTGATAATCGGGAGCTGGATATCCAGAAAGGCGCTTGCGATTGTTTCCCCTTGTGCGTAAGTTCTCTGCAACCATATTGTCTTTATTGTTATTGTAAGCCATTCTCTCTCTCTCTCTCCTTCCCCTTAAATGTAATTGTGCCGCTATTGTATCTTATGTGTAGTGATTCGGTTAGGTATTCTATGTTAGTTTGGTAGTGTATAACTTGTATTGTGTATTCTTTTGCAATTGAACGTTCATTCTCTTCCTTAAAGGCGTTAGAACCTTAGACCGGTATTAGAGTGTTTATTATATTGCTAAAGGGTTCTCAGAGCGTCACAGACGCTCATACAGCTTTTAAACTAACAAGGTTACACTGTGTTGCATTTACACCTTATCACTGCACAAAGGTTTACATTATAAGTACATTGTAAATGGTATAGTTATAAAGGTTTAACTCTGTGAGCGTCAGCGCCGCTAGTGATCTCCTCGTGGTCTCGAGCGTCCGCTACGCTGATAGCATATCATTGCGTTAGTCGGCAGCCTATAGCGTGCTTGCCTTTACGCTTTAAGCCGTGAGCGAACGTGCCGCTCGTGCGTCTCAACCACGGCTAAGCGTCTGTTACGCTACGTGCGTACTCTTACGGTATTCCATACGCTAATTGCGTACCGTGTTCTTTCACCTTTTAGAGTGTATTAAATAGGATAAATATTAGGCTTTATCACCGGGTTTCATTGGATTTTTGGAATGGAAGATCCGAACTAGTCGAGGAGCAGTGACTTCGGAAGCTTTTACCCAACTTCTTTCCTCAGGACCATAACCTTTCCACTCCACTAGGTACTGGAGATTCTTGTGGTAGTAGCGGGAGTCAAGAATCGTTTTGATCTCAAATTCTGTTCCAACTTCGGTCTCCTCCGAGACCGGACTAGGAGACACTGACTGGAAACGATTTAAAATGAGAGGCCGGAGGAGAGAAACATGGAAAGAATTTGGTACACGAAACTGAGAGGGCAAACCCAATTTGCAGACTACAGGGTTTAGGAGTTGCAAAACTGGATAAGGCCCGATGAATCTTGGATCAAACTTCATAGCGGGCACTTTTAGATGGAGGTTGCGGGTGGAGAGCCATACCCTGTCGCCAACCTTGTATTGAGGAGCTGCTCGTCGTTTTTTGTATGCAAAGAACTTGTATCGAATGGAGATTTTCTTGAGATTAGCATGAACCATACTCCAAATTTGACTGAAGTGCCGAAGAGTGGAAGTAACAACAGGAAAATCCTCTGAAGGAAGGAGTGGTAATTCTGGAATTCGTGGATGGAATCCATAATTGATTAAGAATGGGGACTCAGCAGTGGAAGCGTGACACAGATGTTTATGGGCGAACTCAGCTCAGGGTAACAGCTCCACCCAGTCGTCCTGTGAAGGAGAGAGATAAATGCGGAGAAATGTCTCTAAATCCTGGTTGACTTGTTCGGTTTGACCATTGGTTTGTGGATGATAAACAGATGAAAACTTGAGTTTTATTTGCAGCGCCGAACAGAGAGCCCTCCAAAACCTTGCAGTGAACTGTACCTCTCGATCAGAGACTATATCCCGAGGTAACCCATGCAAGTGAAAGTGTTCTCGGATAAATAGTAGAGCCAACTTGGGAGCTGTTGGTAGACCTGTCAACGGAACAAAGTGTGCCATTTTTGAGAAGCGGTCAATAATCACCCAGATGGTATTGCAACCCTTGGAGAGAGGTAACTCGGTAATGAAGTCCACAGAAATATGGGTCCATGGTTTCCTAGGAATGGACAGTGGACGAAGCAAACCAGCACGGGGAAAACGAGGAGTTTTGTGCTGGGCACACTGTGGACAAGAGTTAACATAGTCTTGTATATCCCTCCTCATGGTGTTCCACCAATATGTCCTTCGTAGAAACTCGAACATTTTCTGGGCTCCCGGGTGACCGGAGAACTTGGATATATGGGCCCACTGCAGTAACTTTGGTCGAAATTCCACCGATACAGACATTCTCCCAGGAGGAGGCCCTAGAGAAGTGGGAGCTGCGGAAATGGAGACTGGACTGAGAATTAGACTCTTCTCAAGGGAATTCTCTTCATCTGAGGCCGTTAGAGAACGGGACAGAGCATCAGCTTTGGCGTTGAGAGTCCCAGCTTGATACTTAATAAAAAACGAGAACCAAGTGAAGAAGAGCGCCCATCTAGCTTGACGGGGTTTTAGACATTGGGCAGTTTTGATAAACAGCAAGTTCTTATGATCGGTGCAAATAATAATCAGATGTTTAGCACCTTCCAATAAATACCTCCATTCCTCCAAGGCAGATTTTATTGCCAAAAGTTCCTGATCTCCAGTAGTGTAGTTTCGTTCCGCAGAGGAGAACTTCAGAGAATGGAAGCCACATGGATGCAACTTTCCATCAGAAGAGTACTGTGAAAGAACGGCTCCAATGCCGACTGAGGAAGCGTCGACTTCCAAGAAGAATGGTTCTGTGAAATTTGGCTGTTGGAGTACCAGAGCTGACATAAAAGCTGATTTCAACCGGGCAAACGCTACTATGGCTTCAGAAGACCACAGACTTGGATCGGATCCCTTTTTTGTCAATGCAGTAATGGGTGCAACAATGGTGGAGAATCCCTTAATGAATTTTCTGTAGTAATTCGCAAAGCCCAGGAATCTTTGTACTGCTTTGAGAGAGAGAGGCTGAGTCCACTCCCGAATGGCCGAGAGTTTTTCTGGATCCATGCGAAGCTCCGTGCCTGAGATGACATAACCGAGAAACGGAATTGAAGGGACCTCAAAGGTACATTTGGAAATTTTGCCGTAAAGACGATTTCTTCATAGGCGGGAAAGTACCTCTTTGACCTGTACTCGGTGCTCCGCAAGACTCTTGCAAAAAAGCAGAATGTCATCCAAATACACCACTACACTTTGATCTAACATATCTCGGAAGACTTCATTTACGAATCCCTGGAAAACGGCAGGAGCATTACTGAGACCGAACGGCATTACCAGATATTCGTAATGCCCGTCCCTGGTATTGAAGGCAGTCTTCCATTCATCCCCCTGTCGAATGCGTATAAGATTATAGGCTCCTCTCAAGTCGAGCTTCGTAAACACATGGGCTTCACGAACCCTGTCAAATAGCTCCGTGATTAGTGGCAACGGATATTTATTCTTAATGGTGATATCGTTTACACCACGATAATCGATACATGGGCCAATATTTACTAAGAATTCGAGTTTGTCCGATTTGTGGCCCTCATTCCGAGCTGTTCGCTCGGTATTTTTTATCGCATCGCAGCGATTTTCCGCTTAATGCGCATGCGCAATGTCCGCACTGCGACTGCGCCAAGTAAATTTGCTATGCAGTTAGGAATTTTACTCACGGCTTTTTCATCGTTCTGGTGATCGTAATGTGATTGACAGGAAATGGGTGTTACTGGGCAGAAACTGGCCGTTTTATGGGTGTGTGCGGAAAAAACGCTACCATTTCTGGGAAAAACGCGGGAGTGGCTGTAGAAACGGGGGAGTGTCTGGGCGAACGCTGGTCGTGTTTGTGACGTCAAACGAGGAACGACAAGCACTGAACTGATCGCAGATGCCGAGTAAGTCTGGAGCTATTCAGAAACTGCTAAGAGAGGTGTAATCGCAATATTGCGAATACGTCGTTCGCAATTTTAAGAAGCTAAGATTCACTCCCAGTAGGCGGCGGCTTAGCGTGAGTAAATCTGCTAAAAGCAGCTTGCGAGCGAACAACTCGGAATGAGGGCCTGTGTTTTTTTTTCTAAGTCCCAATCCGGGAATTCACTAAGCACCAATCTCGGCAGTGTTTGGACTATTCGTAATGGTTTGATTTGCAAAGTTCCGAAATACGAATGAATAGACCATCGGTCAAACGCGGCTGTTATTTCATACAATACGGGCATTCACTATTCATTCGTATTTGGGTGTTAGTTTCTGAGTGCTCAAGTGCGGGTCTGTTTTTTTTCGATTCGTTAAAAAAAGCAGCAAAAAAATAGACCTGGGGGTATATTTACAAAGATACGTGTTTTGGCCGTTTTGAAGGGTGTTTGAACTCGAATGGTATCGGGTGCATTTTACTGCAACTTTTTGAATCCTGATACGATCATTCACTAAGCTGCTGAGTTTTGCATAATCGTTTTTTCCAATGTCGATGTGATTCGTAATATCAGGCAGTGTTTTACGGGAGTGATGAGTAAAACACTGCCTGACAAAACACAAGGAATCCCGGCCGGATCTTTGAGATCCGTGCAGGGCTTCATTGTGTACCTTAAAAAGTTGATTAAAGTCTTAAAAAAATCAGAAAAAAATTGTGTGGGGTCCCCCCTCCTAAGCACAACCAGGCTCGGGCTCTTTGAGCCAGTCCTGGTTGAAAAAATATGGGGGGGAAAATGACAGGGGTTCCCCCATATTTAATCAACCAGCACCGGGCTCTGCGCCTGGTCCTGGTTCCAAAAATACGGGGGACAAAAAGCGTAGGGGTCCCCCGTATTTTTGAAACCAGCACCGGGCTCCACTAGCCAGGTACATAATGCCACAGCCGGGGGACACTTTTATACTGGTCTCTGCGGCCCTGGCATTACATACCCAACTAGTCACCCCTGGCCAGGGTACCCTGGAGGAGTGGGAACCCCTTAAATCAAGGGGTCCCACCCCCCCCTTCAGCAACCCAAGGGCCAGAGGTGAAGCCCGAGGCTGTCCCCCCCATCCAAGGGCGGCGGATGGGGGACTAATAGCCTTTTGAAAAAATGTGAATATTGTTTTTAGTAGCAGTACTACAAGTCCCAGCAAGCCTCCCTGCAAGCTGGTATTTGGAGAACCACAAGTACCAGCATGCGTACAATGTAGCGCCTATGCGCTCCATTGTAGCCAATGGTGGGAACTTTGCGGTCAGCGGTTGATCGAAAGTAACCTCACCGCTGACCGCAAAGTTCCCACCATTGGCTACAATGGAGCGCATAGGCGCTAGAGATGAGCGCCTGAAATTTTTCGGGTTTTGTGTTTTGGTTTTGGGTTCGGTTCCGCGGCTGTGTTTTGGGTTCGAACGCGTTTTGGCAAAACCTCACCGAATTTTTTTTGTCGGATTCGGGTGTGTTTTGGATTCGGGTGTTTTTTTCAAAAAACACTAAAAAACAGCTTAAATCATAGAATTTGGGGGTCATTTTGATCCCAAAGTATTATTAACCTCAAAAACCATAATTTACACTCATTTTCAGTCTATTCTGAATACCTCACACCTCACAATATTATTTTTAGTCCTAAAATTTGCACCGAGGTCGCTGTGTGAGTAAGATAAGCGACCCTAGTGGCCGACACAAACACCGGGCCCATCTAGGAGTGGCACTGCAGTGTCACGCAGGATGTCCCTTCCAAAAAACCCTCCCCAAACAGCACATGACGCAAAGAAAAAAAGAGGCGCAATGAGGTAGCTGTGTGAGTAAGATTAGCGACCCTAGTGGCCGACACAAACACCGGGCCCATCTAGGAGTGGCACTGCAGTGTCACGCAGGATGGCCCTTCCAAAAAACCCTCCCCAAACAGCACATGACGCAAAGAAAAAAAGAGGCGCAATGAGGTAGCTGTGTGAGTAAGATTAGCGACCCTAGTGGCCGACACAAACACCGGGCCCATTTAGGAGTGGCACTGCAGTGTCACGCAGGATGTCCCTTCCAAAAAACCCTCCCCAATCAGCACATGATGCAAAGAAAAAGAAAAGAAAAAAGAGGTGCAAGATGGAATTGTCCTTGGGCCCTCCCACCCACCCTTATGTTGTATAAACAAAACAGGACATGCACACTTTAACCAACCCATCATTTCAGTGACAGGGTCTGCCACACGACTGTGACTGATATGACGGGTTGGTTTGGACCCCCCCAAAAAAGAAGCAATTAATCTCTCCTTGCACAAACTGGCTCTACAGAGGCAAGATGTCCACCTCATCATCACCCTCCGATATATCACCGTGTACATCCCCCTCCTCACAGATTATCAATTCGTCCCCACTGGAATCCACCATCTCAGCTCCCTGTGTACTTTGTGGAGGCAATTGCTGCTGGTCAATGTCTCCGCGGAGGAATTGATTATAATTCATTTTAATGAACATCATCTTCTCCACATTTTCTGGATGTAACCTCGTACGCCGATTGCTGACAAGGTGAGCGGCGGCACTAAACACTCTTTCGGAGTACACACTTGTGGGAGGGCAACTTAGGTAGAATAAAGCCAGTTTGTGCAAGGGCCTCCAAATTGCCTCTTTTTCCTGCCAGTATAAGTACGGACTGTGTGACGTGCCTACTTGGATGCGGTCACTCATATAATCCTCCACCATTCTATCAATGTTGAGAGAATCATATGCAGTGACAGTAGACGACATGTCCGTAATCGTTGTCAGGTCCTTCAGTCCGGACCAGATGTCAGCATCAGCAGTCGCTCCAGACTGCCCTGCATCACCGCCAGCGGGTGGGCTCGGAATTCTGAGCCTTTTCCTCGCACCCCCAGTTGCGGGAGAATGTGAAGGAGGAGATGTTGACAGGTCGCGTTCCGCTTGACTTGACAATTTTGTCACCAGCAGGTCTTTCAACCCCAGCAGACTTGTGTCTGCCGGAAAGAGAGATCCAAGGTAGGCTTTAAATCTAGGATCGAGCACGGTGGCCAAAATGTAGTGCTCTGATTTCAACAGATTGACCACCCGTGAATCCTTGTTAAGCGAATTAAGGGCTCCATCCACAAGTCCCACATGCCTAGCGGAATCGCTCCGTGTTAGCTCCTCCTTCAATGTCTCCAGCTTCTTCTGCAAAAGCCTGATGAGGGGAATGACCTGACTCAGGCTGGCAGTGTCTGAACTGACTTCACGTGTGGCAAGTTCAAAGGGCATCAGAACCTTGCACAACGTTGAAATCATTCTCCACTGCGCTTGAGACAGGTGCATTCCACCTACTATATCGTGCTCAATTGTATAGGCTTGAATGGCCTTTTGCTGCTCCTCCAACCTCTGAAGCATATAGAGGGTTGAATTCCACCTCGTTACCACTTCTTGCTTCAGATGATGGCAGGGCAGGTTCAGTAGTTTTTGGTGGTGCTCCAGTCTTCTGTACGTGGTGCCTGTACGCCGAAAGTGTCCCGCAATTCTTCTGGCCACCGACAGCATCTCTTGCACGCCCCTGTCGTTTTTTAAAAAATTCTGCACCACCAAATTCAAGGTATGTGCAAAACATGGGACGTGCTGGAATTTGCCCATATTTAATGCACACACAATATTGCTGGCGTTGTCCGATGCCACAAATCCACAGGAGAGTCCAATTGGGGTAAGCCATTCCGCGATGATCTTCCTCAGTTGCCGTAAGAGGTTTTCAGCTGTGTGCGTATTCTGGAAAGCGGTGATACAAAGCGTAGCCTGCCTAGGAAAGAGTTGGCGTTTGCGAGATGCTGCTACTGGTGCCGCCGCTGCTGTTCTTGCGGCGGGAGTCCATACATCTACCCAGTGGGCTGTCACAGTCATATAGTCCTGACCCTGCCCTGCTCCACTTGTCCACATGTCCGTGGTTAAGTGGACATTGGGTACAACTGCATTTTTTAGGACACTGGTGAGTCTTTTTCTGACGTCCGTGTACATTCTCGGTATCGCCTGCCTAGAGAAGTGGAACCTAGATGGTATTTGGTAACGGGGGCACACTGCCTCAATAAATTGTCTAGTTCCCTGTGAACTAACGGCGGATACCGGACGCACGTCTAACACCAACATAGTTGTCAAGGCCTCAGTTATCCGCTTTGCAGTAGGATGACTGCTGTGATATTTCATCTTCCTCGCAAAGGACTGTTGAACAGTCAATTGCTTACTGGAAGTAGTACAAGTGGGCTTACGACTTCCCCTCTGGGATGACCATCGACTCCCAGCGGCAACAACAGCAGCGCCAGCAGCAGTAGGCGTTACACGCAAGGATGCATCGGAGGAATCCCAGGCAGGAGAGGACTCGTCAGAATTGCCAGTGACATGGCCTGCAGGACTATTGGCATTCCTGGGGAAGGAGGAAATTGACACTGAGGGAGTTGGTGGGGTGGTTTGCGTGAGCTTGGTTACAAGAGGAAGGGATTTACTGGTCAGTGGACTGCTTCCGCTGTCACCCAAAGTTTTTGAACTTGTCACTGACTTATTATGAATGCGCTGCAGGTGACGTATAAGGGAGGATGTTCCGAGGTGGTTAACGTCCTTACCCCTACTTATTACAGCTTGACAAAGGGAACACACGGCTTGACACCTGTTGTCCGCATTTCTGGTGAAATACCTCCACACCGAAGAGCTGATTTTTTTGGTATTTTCACCTGGCATGTCAACGGCCATATTCCTCCCACGGACAACAGGTGTCTCCCCGGGTGCCTGACTTAAACAAACCACCTCACCATCAGAATCCTCCTGGTCAATTTCCTCCCCAGCGCCAGCAACACCCATATCCTCCTCATCCTGGTGTACTTCAACACTGACATCTTCAATCTGACTATCAGGAACTGGACTGCGGGTGCTCCTTCCAGCACTTGCAGGGGGCGTGCAAATGGTGGAAGGCGCATGCTCTTCACGTCCAGTGTTGGGAAGGTCAGGCATCGCAACCGACACAATTGGACTCTCCTTGTGGATTTGGGATTTCGAAGAATGCACAGTTCTTTGCTGTGCTGCTTTTGCCAGCTTGAGTCTTTTCATTTTTCTAGCGAGAGGCTGAGTGCTTCCATCCTCATGTGAAGCTGAACCACTAGCCATGAACATAGGCCAGGGCCTCAGCCGTTCCTTGCCACTCCGTGTGGTAAATGGCATATTGGCAAGTTTACGCTTCTCCTCCGACAATTTTATTTTAGGTTTTGGAGTCCTTTTTTTTTTTATATTTGGTGTTTTGGATTTGACATGCTCTGTACTATGACATTGGGCATCGGCCTTGGCAGACGACATTGCTGGCATTTCATCGTCTCGGCCATGACTAGTGGCAGCAGCTTCAGCACGAGGTGGAAGTGGATCTTGATCTTTCCCTAATTTTGGAACCTCAACATTTTTGTTCTCCATATTTTAATAGGCACAACTAAAAGGCACCTCAGGTAAACAATGGAGATGGATACTAGTATACAATTATGGACTGCCTGCCGACTGCAGACACAGAGGTAGCCACAGCCGTGAACTACCGTACTGTACTGTGTCTGCAGCTAATATAGACTGGTTGATAAAGAGAAGATGTCTATGTAACTATGTATGTATAAAGAAGACTGAAAAAAATCCACGGTTAGGTGGTATACAATTATGGACGGACTGCCTGCCGAGTGCAGACACAGAGGTAGCCACAGCCGTGAACTACCGTACTGTACTGTGTCTGCAGCTAATATAGACTGGTTGATAAAGAGAAGATGTCTATGTAACTATGTATGTATAAAGAAGAATGAAAAAAATCCACGGTTAGGTGGTATACAATTATGGACGGACTGCCTGCCGAGTGCAGACACAGAGGTAGCCACAGCCGTGAACTACCGTACTGTACTGTGTCTGCAGCTAATATAGACTGGTTGATAAAGAGAAGATGTCTATGTAACTATGTATGTATAAAGAAGAATGAAAAAAATCCACGGTTAGGTGGTATTACAATTATGGACGGACTGCCTGCCGAGTGCAGAGACACAGAGGTAGCCACAGCCGTGAACTACCGTACTGTGTCTGCTGCGACTGGATGATAAATGATATAAAAAATATATATATATCACTACTGCAGCCGGACAGGTATATATTATATATTATATAATGACGGACCTGCTGGACACTGTCTGTCAGCAGAATGAGTTTTATTTTTATAGAATAAAAAAAACAAAACACACAAGTGAAGTCACACGACGAGTGTTTAACTTTTTCAGGCAATCACAATATAAGTATACTACTAACTATACTGGTGGTCAGTGTGGTCAGGTCACTGGTCAGTCACACTGGCAGTGGCACTCCTGCAGCAAAAGTGTGCACTGTTTAATTTTAATATAATATGTACTCCTGGCTCCTGCTATAACCTATAACTGGCACTGCAGTAGTGCTCCCCAGTCTCCCCCACAATTATAAGCTGTGTGAGCTGAGCAGTCAGACAGATATATAATATATATAGATGATGCAGCACACTGGCCTGAGCCTGAGCAGTGCACTGCACAGTGCACACAGATATGGTATGTGACTGACTGAGTCACTGTGTGTATCGCTTTTTTCAGGCAGAGAACGGATATATTAAATAAACTGCACTGTGTGTCTGGTGGTCACTCACTATATAATATATTATGTACTCCTGGCTCCTGCTATAACCTATAACTGGCACTGCAGTAGTGCTCCCCAGTCTCCCCCACAATTATAAGCTGTGTGAGCTGAGCAGTCAGACAGATATATATAATATTATATATAGATAATAGATGATGCAGCACACTGGCCTGAGCCTGAGCAGTGCACACAGATATGGTATGTGACTGACTGAGTCACTGTGTGTATCGCTTTTTTCAGGCAGAGAACGAATATATTAAATAAACTGCACTGTGTGTCTGGTGGTCACTCACTATATAATATATTATGTACTCCTGGCTCCTGCTATAACCTATAACTGGCACTGCAGTAGTGCTCCCCAGTCTCCCCCACAATTATAAGCTGTGTGAGCTGAGCAGTCAGACAGATATATATAATATTATATATAGATAATAGATGATGCAGCACACTGGCCTGAGCCTGAGCAGTGCACACAGATATGGTATGTGACTGACTGAGTCACTGTGTGTATCGCTTTTTTCAGGCAGAGAACGGATATATTAAATAAACTGCACTGTGTGTCTGGTGGTCACTCACTATATAATATATTATGTACTCCTGGCTCCTGCTATAACCTATAACTGGCACTGCAGTAGTGCTCCCCAGTCTCCCCCACAATTATAAGCTGTGTGAGCTGAGCAGTCAGACAGATATATATAATATTATATATAGATAATAGATGATGCAGCACACTGGCCTGAGCCTGAGCAGTGCACACAGATATGGTATGTGACTGAGTCACTGTGTGCTGTGTATCGCTTTTTTCAGGCAGAGAACGGATTATAAAGTAAACTGCACTGTCCTCACTAGTAAACTCTCTCCACTCAGTCTCTACACTTCTACAGTAACAGTACTCCTCCTAGTCAGCTCCAGTAAATCTCTCTCAGTCTCTTATAATCTAAATGGAGAGGACGCCAGCCACGTCCTCTCCCTATCAATCTCAATGCACGTGTGAAAATGGCGGCGACGCGCGGCTCCTTATATAGAATCCGAGTCTCGCGAGAATCCGACAGCGTCATGATGACGTTCGGGCGCGCTCGGGTTAACCGAGCAAGGCGGGAAGATCCGAGTCTGCTCGGACCCGTGAAAAAAACCATGGAGTTCTGGCGGGTTCGGATTCAGAGAAACCGAACCCGCTCATCTCTAATAGGCGCTACATTGTATCTGTGCCGTGTGCTGCCTGACAGACACTACAGGAGCATACAGCCAATCAGGAGAGTGCCACGACGTGGTGCTCCCTGATTGGCTGAAGGGACCCTCTTTAACAGGAGTCAGGGGGGGGTCCTGGCAGTCGGGGAAAGGGGTCCCATGTGTAAACATGGGACCCCTTTCAGTGCGTGGTCGGGTTTCCGTTTTATTATTTTGCCAAGTACGTGGATTATTCAAAGGTCTGATTCTACACTGGATTATGTGAGTATAATTTTTTTCACAGGTACCTCAAGGATTCTACATGGAGAAGAGGACTGAGCCTCGTGGGAACATAGGTAAGTATGTGTGTATGGAGGTGTGCATGTATGTAATAAACTTATACTTTCACGGTGTGTGTGTCCTGTTTTTTGGGGGGTATTTTTTTTAGTAGTAGAACTACAGGTACCAGCGGGCCCGGGTTTCCACCGCATGCTGGTACTTGTGGTTCTCCAAGTACCAGCTTGCGGGGGAGGCTTGCTGGGACTTGTAGTACTGCTACTAAAAACAATATTAAAATTTTGTCAAAAGGCTATCAGCCCCCCATCCGCCGCCCTTGGATGGGGGGGGACAGCCTCGGGCTTCACCTCTGGCCCTTGGGTGGCTGGAGGGGGGACCCCTTGATTTAAGGGGTTCCCACTCCTCCAGGGTACCCCGGCCAGGGGTGACTAGTTGGGTATGTAATGCCAGGGCCGCAGGGACCAGTGGAAAAGTGTCCCCTTGCTGTGGCATTATGTACCTGGCTAGTGGAGCCCGGTGCTGGTTTAAAAAATATGGGGGACCCCTACGCTTTTTGTCCCCCGTATTTTTGGAACCAGGACCAGGCGCAGAGCCCGGTGCTGGTTGATTAAATATGGGGGAATCCCTGTAATTTTCCCCCCCATATTTTTTCAACCAGGACCGGCTCAAAGAGCCCAAGGCTAGTTGTGCTTAGGAGGGGGGACCCCACACAATTTTTTTCTGATTTTTTAAGACTTTAATCAACTTTTTAAGGTACACAATGAAGCCCTGCACGGATCTCACAGATCCGGCCGGGATTCCTTGTGTTTTGTCAGGCAGTGTTTTACTCATCACTCCCGTAAAACACTGCCTGATATTACGAATCACATCGACATCGGAAAAAACGATTATGCAAAACTCGGCAGCTTAGTGAATGATCGTATCAGGATTCAAAAAGTTGCAGTAAAATGCACCCGATACCATTCGAGTTCAAACACCCTTCAAAACGGCCAAAACACGAATCTTTGTAAATATACCCCATGGTCTTAATCCCCCGTCCTCCTTCTTCACGAAGAAGAAACCCGCTCCAGCCGGGGAGGTAGATGGACGGATGAATCCTTTAAGCAGATTAGACTTAATATATTCCAACATAGCCTGGGTCTCCGGTAGCGACAAGGGATACGTGCGCCCCCGGGGTGGCACCTTCCCTGGGATAAGCTCAAATGGGACAGTCCCAGGGTCTATGGGGTGGTAACTGATCAGCCGCCTCTTCAGAGAAGACATCTGCGAACTCCTGATAGATCTTCGGAATGAATTCTTCATCTGACCTGGAAGATGCACGGAGCGGATAATCGGGTGTGATGCAGCTAGAGTGACAAAACGAGCTCCAGGACAATATTTGCGACGACTTCCAGTCGACGTAAGGGTTATGAATTTTGAGCCAAGGCAACCCCAGGACAAGATCGTGGGGCATCTCCGGAATCACTAGGAAGTAGGAACTCTAAACACTCTTGATGTAGAGCTCCGACCTGTAGCTTGATGGGCTTTGTACGACTTGTAATAAGACCATTGGTTATTTTGGTACCGTTGACAGCAGTCAGCGTAATAGGTCTTTTGATAGACTGCAGCTCTAAACTCAGCCTCTGAACACAAGAAAGAGAAACAAAATTCCCTGCAGCCCCAGAGTCCAGTAGGGCATTAAGGGGTTTGGCAACTGACTCAGAAAACAGAGACACGGAGAGTAGACAATCCACAGTCTGAGAAGATTTGGTCGTGACCCCCAACTTGACTCCTCCAGAACAAGCTAGGCCTGCCCGTTTCCCAGACGGGATTTACAGAACTTGATAAAGTGATCTGCGGCTCCACAGTACAGGCACAGTTTGCCCTCACGACGGCGCTGTCGTTCCTCCGGAGACAGTCGAGATCGGTTAATTTGCATGGGCTTGTCCGGACATGGTACAACCGCTTGCCTAGGAGAAGGAAGCCGAAACCTGGACCAATCCGACCGACTACGTTCACCACCACGCTCCTGCATGCGGAGGTCCACCTTGACGCAGAGTGAGATCAACTCTTCTAGTGGATCCGGCAGATCCCTAGTGACCAGCTCGTCTTTGAGACGGTCAGAGAGCCCGTTCCAAAAGGCGGCCCTCACGACGGCGCTGTCGTTCCTCCGGAGACAGTCGAGATCGGTTAATTTGCATGGGCTTGTCCGGACATGGTACAACCGCTTGCCTAGGAGGAGGAAGCCGAAACCTGGACCAATCCGACCGACTACGTTCACCACCACGCTCCTGCATGCGGAGGTCCACCTTGACGCAGAGTGAGATCAACTCTTCTAGTGGATCCGGCAGATCCCTAGTGACCAGCTCGTCTTTGAGACGGTCAGAGAGCCCGTTCCAAAAGGCGGCCCTGAGAGCGTCATTATTCCAGCATAGTTCTGAGGCAATGGTCTGGAAATGAACAACATACTGCCCCACAGAACCTTGACGAACACGAAGCAAATCAGAGGAAGCGGCGGTTGCCCTGCCGGGCTCGTCGAAGATTCTTCGGAAGGACGTGATGAAATTGGTGTAATTGGAAACCAATGGATCAGATCGTTCCCATAACGGAGACACCCAATCCAACGCTGAACCTTCTAGCAAGGAAATAATATAAGCCACTTTAGACCGATCCGTGGCGAAATTGTGTGAAAGAAGTTCAAAGTGCACCTCGCACTGGTTTAGAAAACCGCGGCAATTCTTTGGATTCCCATTATAGCGGGAAGGAGTAGGAAGCTGAAGGCATGACCTGGTACCGGCCGAAGGTTGGACATTACTGGAAACCGCAACTGGAGCGGTTACTTGAACTGGAACCGGAATTACCGAAGCTAAAGATGCTTGAATTTGATCCAATCGACCGGACAATTCCTGGAGATACTGCATCACCTGGCCCTGTGTCGCCTCCTGACTCTGAACTCGGGAAGCCAAATTTTGGATGGCGCTCGACTCTGTGTTCCGATCCCACGGGTCCATGTGGCCTGAGTATACTATCACTGACCTGGGTTCAGAGTGTTGTGAACTCGGGGGTTCTTCCGGTGACCGGGAAGGGGAACCACAGCTTGGCCGAAGTAGAGATGGCCGAATATAGGTTTTCTTCATGCAGGACTTTAGCGGCAGGCAGAGCTCATGACAGATACTGGAATCCACCTGAAAGACAGGACTTGAGAACGGTGCTGGTGGTTACTGTGAGATATGCTGAAGAATCCCTGTAGCGATGCTGAAGCACACTGAGTGGTGAGAAATGTGTGAGCGATGCTGAAGCACACGGAGTGGTGAGAAACTTGTGAGTGATGCTGAAGCACACTGAGTGGTGAGAAACTTGTGAGCGATGCTGAAAGCACTGGCGACTGTGTGACAGAGGAACACGCTGAATGCTGGAAACTATGGAGACCGTGAAACGGAGAACACGCTGAAGGCTGGGAACACTGGAGACTGTGAGACGGAGAACACGCTGAATGCTGGGAACACTGGAGACTGTGAGACGGAGAACACGCTGAATGCTGGTAACACTGGAGACTGTGAAACAGGGAACACGCTTGCACATAGGGAGCACTGGAATCTTTCACTAAGGAGAGACGATACTCAGGTGCCGGGCTCTGTCCGGCGTCCACCTTTGAATTCCCCGCCTTCCTCCGTTTGGTGGAGGGGAGCCAGCGACGTCACCCGCCCACCACCCACCACCCACATGACAGCCGGGCGCAATAGCGGCGCTCACACTCCGGGGAACCGCCGGGAGCAGCGCCGCCAGACGCCAGGACCCAGCGACCACCGGAGGCGGGGACCGCCAGGAGGACCAGCGGACACGTAGGGGTAAGCGCGGCGGCCGCTGCCCCTGGCATGTGACAGCCCGGATCTTTGTTCTCCTTATGATCTTTAGAACTTTCGGAATTAGAGGAAGTGGAGGGAATACATACACCGACTGAAACACCCACGGTGTCACCAGTGCATCCACTGCTATTGCTTGAGGGTCCCTTGACCTGGAACAATAACTCTGAAGCTTCTTGTTGAGACGAGATGCCATTATGTCTACTTGAGGAACTCCCCAACGACTTGTCACCTCTGCGAAGACTTCTTGGTGGAGGCCCCACTCTCCTGGATGGAGATCGTGTCTGCTGAGAAAGCCTGCTTCCCTGTTGTCCACTCCTGGAATTATTATCGCTGACAGAGCGTTCGCTTGTATGTTTTTCCGCCCAGCGAAAAATCCTTGTGGCTTCTGCCATTGTCGCTCTGCTTTTCATTCCACCCCGACGGTTTATGTACGCTGCTGCAGTTACATTGTCCGACTGGATCAGTACAGGCAGATCTCGTGGAAGATGTTCCGCTTGTAGGAGGCCGTTGTAAATGGCCCTTAACTCCAGAACATTTATGTGGAGACAAGATTCCTGACTTGACCATTTTCCATGGAAGCTTTCTCCCATTGTGACTGCCCCCCAGCCTCGGAGGCTTGCATCCGTGGTCACCAGGATCCAGTCCTGTATCCCGAATCTGCACCCCTCTAGGAGGTGAGAGCTGTGCAGCCACCAAAGGAGTGATATCCTGGCCTTGAACGACAGGATTATCCTCTGGTGCATGTGTAGATGGGACCTGGGCCACTTGTCCAACAGGTCCCTCTGGAACACTCTGGCATGGAACCTGCCAAATAAATGGACTCGTAGGCAGCAACCATCTTCCCAGCAACCGAGTGCATTGAAGAATCGACACTTGCCGGTTTCAGAAGCTGTTTTACCATGTTCTGAATTTCCAGAGGCTTTACCTCTGGAAGAAAAACGCTCTGTAATTCTGTGTCCAATATCATTCCCAAAAACGACAGCCGCGTCGTCGGTATCAACTGTGATTTTGTCAAGTTTAGGAGCCAACCATGTTGTTGAAGAACTGACATGGAGAGTGCAACGTTTTGAACCAACTGGTCCCTGGATCTCACCTTTATCAGGAGATCATCCAAGTATGGGATAATTGTGACTCCTTGCTTGCGCAGGAGAACCATCATCTCCGCCATCACTTTGGTGAAAATCCTCGGAGCCGTGGATAGACCAAACGGCAACGTTTGAAATTGGTAATGACAATCCTGAATTGCAAATCTTAGGTAAGCCTGATGCGGAGGATAAATAGGAACATGTAAGAAAGCATCTTTTATGTCCACCGACACCATGAAATCCCCTTCCTCCAGACTGGAGATCACTGCTCGGAGAGACTCCATCTTGAATTTGAATCTCCTTAGGTAGAAATTCAGAGATTTCAGGTTTAGGATTGGTCTGACCAAGCCGTCCGGCTTCGGGACCACAAACAGGCTCGAATAAAAACCTTCCCCCTGTTGTGACTGGGGAACCTTGACGATGACTTGATTTTGACACAATGTTTATAACTACCTCCCTGTCGGGAAGAGAAGCTGGTAAGGCCGATTTGAAAAAACGGCGAGGAAGGGGGGGGGGGTGTCTTGAAACTCCAGCTTGTACCCTTGGGATACTATTTGTAAATCCAAGAGTCCAGGTTTGAACGAACCCAAAACTGACTGGAGAGTTTGAGACGGGCCCCCACCGGTGCGGACTCCCGCATAGGAGCCCCAAAGTCATGCAGTGGAATTGGCAGAAGCCTGGGAGGACTTCTGCTCCCGGGAGCCTGACAAGGCAGGAGAACATTTACCTCTTCCTCTAGTAGCAAGGAAAGAAGAACCCCGGCCCTTTCTGTATTTATTGGGCCGAAAGGACTGCATCTGATAATGTTGCGTTTTATTTTGTTGTGGAGGAACATAAGGTAAAAATGATGACTTATCCGCAGTAGCCGTAGATACCAAATCATCAAGGCCGGCAACAAATAAGGCCTTACCTTTTTATGGTAGAGATTCCATACTATTCTTGGAGTCAGCATCAGCATTCCATTGGTGAATCCACAACGCATGCATAGCTGAGACAGCCATGTCATTGGCTTTTGATCCCAAAAGACCAATATCTCACGCAGCTTCCTTAAGGTATGCTGCAGCGTCCTTGATATAACCCAGCGTCAAGAGGATGCTATCCCTATCTAGGGTACCTATATCAGATGACAAGTTATCTGCCCACTTTTCGGTAGCACTACTTTCCCACGCAGACGCAATGACAGGTCGGAGTAGTGTACCTGTGGTCACATAAATGGACTTCAATGTAGTTTCCTGTTTACGATCCGCGGGATCCTTCAGGGCCGCTGTGTCAGGTGACGGGAGAGCCACCTTTTTAGACAACCTAGACAAGGCCTTGTCCACAGTGGGGGGTGACTCCCACTTTTTCCTATCCGTCGAGGGAAACGGATAAGCTGCCATAATTCTTTTGGGAATCTGAAACTTCCTGTCAGGACCTTCCCAAACTTTTTCAAAAAGCGTGTTCAGTTCATTAGAGGGAGGAAACGTTATCTCAGGTTTCCTTTCTTTATACATACAGACCCTTTTATCAGGGACAGCCGGGTCGTCAGTGATATTTAATACCTCTTTAATCGCCACAATCATGTACTGAATGCTCTTTGCCAATTTTGGGTCTAACCTGGAATCGCTATAGTCAACACTAGAATCAGTGTCCGCCACTTGGGCCAGCGTACGTTTTTGTGACCCTGAGGGGACCTGACTTTGGAATAACATATCTTCCACAGATTTTTTCCATGCCTAGGTCTGCGACTCAGACTTATCTAGCCTCTTACTAATAAGAGCCACATTAGCATTCAAGGCGTTTAACACATTTACCCAATCAGGTGTCGGCGGTGCCGACAGGGTCACCCCCGCAGCCGTCTGCGTCCCCAATACAGCCTCCTCCTGGGAAGAGCCTTCAGCCCCAGACATGTCGA